>NW_009186989.1:14204-27609 GCF_000690835.1 Fulmarus glacialis | reverse complement strand
GGCACCGGCACAGCCAGGCAGCGCTGCCTGCACAAGCTCCTGCCTTCAGTGCCTCGGAAGATGTATTTTTACGCTTGGGAGGGGACGGCAGAAGGGAGGGGACCCGCTCAGGAATATAAAGCAGCAGCTGAATTACTGCCCAGACGCTGCAGGCATGAGAAATTAACTCTTTCAGGACTGAAAACCTTTCATGCTGTCACCCTAGCTCCGGAAATTCCAAGGGCAGGCACATGAAACCGCGCAGAGGAGACAAGCTGTAGGCTCCTGTGCAGGATTTAAAAGCCTTTTGGAGACTCTGCTAAATAACTGTGACAAACCCAGCACCCCTCTCTCACCCTCTCCCTGCCCTGGAGCATCCTTGAAACTACCCCTCACTTCTCCTTGCCACGTCTGCCTCTCCCTGCCCTGCTCCCCAGTGCGGCCCCACGCAGCGTCCCTTTCTCCAGCAGCGCAGTGGGCAGGAGACAGCCCTTATGGGTCTGTCCCTCACCCCCAAAACCAGAAAAGCAAGAGAAACGTGGGCTGTGCACGGGGCTAGGACAGGACAGCACTTCTGCCCTCTGCACAGCAGGTCTGCTGCACGCAGATCACGCGCGGAGCCTGGGAAGGGACCGACAGCCTCCAAACCCAGACATCGACCATCTCCCTTCCCCTTCCAGGTCTGCTGGCGAGATGTCCCCTGTGCGGGGTGGGCATTTTCCGGCGCTGGACCCTGGCGTGTGGACCCTGTGTGGGTGCTGCTCGTGGCTCAGCCCCTCCGAGTGGTCTCAGGCTCCTGCTGCTGGGTTGCGCGAGAGCTGCTCTCCCATCTCAGTCTGGCAGCGAGGCGGGGGACGAAGGATTTTGTTTGCGCAGACAACAGAGGGAGCATTCAGAGCTGCCAGGCTTTGTGCACTGATCCCCTCGGGGCTACAGCAGAAAGGAGCAGGGGGGTGAGAGATGTCCCCCCAGCTGCCAGCTGGGCCGTAGCGTAGCTAGAGCGAGCTGAAAGAAAGCAGGAGCCTGTACTCAACGCTCTTCTTGTCTTCCTCATCCCTCAGCAAAGCCTCCTCTCCCCAATAGCCCCGCTCTGATCCAGCAGCCCCTTCTCCCCTTCTCCGTGTCCCCCAACCCCTCTCCCAAGCCCCAACCCGCAGAAGCTCCTCGCTCCCCCGGGCAGAGCCGTCCTCCTCCCGCAGCCCGGCTCTCCCCCAGGCCAAACCCCTTCCCAACACACGGCACCAACCCAGCAGACTGCTCCCTCCCTCCACCTCCGCTCCTTGCAGGTCCCAAATATTCCTTCACACCCCCACTGACACACTCTTATCTTTCTCAGCCAGTGAATTTTCTCACGTCCTCCCACCTTTTTCTTCCATAAATGTATTCCGTTGCTGTTTTTAACCCGTGTAAACCATCAGCATCTGCAACATCCTGTAAAGAGGAGGGCTGTGAAACTACAGCTTGGTATTTAAGCCTGCCCCTGCCAGCTTCATTCAAGCTCTTGCAGAAGAGCCACAAACATTCCAGTTTATAATTTTATATGCCTCCTTCATGCCCCTTTTCTGGATTAAGCAGCCCCAGGTCTACCCAGTCATCCTTGCTGCCTCCCTCTGCACCTTATCTAGCTTATGATGTCCCTCCTCAGGCAGGGGAACCAGAACTGCAGGCAGCACAACACACTTAAAACAAAAAAAAGCCACTGCTGTGGTTGCTTTTCCTCCCTCTCCTTCCTTTCCCAGGGATTCCTAGATCTCAGATGAGGATTTTGGGTTTTAACTACTGCAGAGCACTGCGCTGACGTTGCCACGGACACCCCGTAAACCCCATGTTTTGCTCCAAGTGGCAATGGTCAGCTTGGGGCATCTCCCTGCTCACGGAATTAAAAGGGAAAGGCACACAGGGCAAGACAACCCCTTTGAGATGCTACAAGCCACCGAGCATCCAGGTGAGATCCTTCTGCAGCCCTTCACAGTTAGTCTTTTGTTTTTTCCTACTGCAAGACTGTCAGAAATATTCCTACTATTCATAGTCTTCCTGATGTATTTTGTTTCCTGCCTTTTAGCCTGTTAAATAACGGGTTAGCAGTCATGTAGGAACCTCCCCCCTCATCCCCTGGGAGCCTAGCTTCTTTAGGAGACTGCAGGAGACCCCTTTGGAAATCCAGGTGGGCTTTATCAACTGGCTTCTCATGCCATCGTCATCATCAGCAGGACAACAGGAAAACATTGGAGCTACTGAACTTGAATAGTACTTTGGGCAATGAGTATTTATGGCTTGACCAAGGGATCGCTGGGCTGGAAACCCATGCCCAAAGATGCTATTTTTGGTCATCCCCAGCAGATCTGATCTGAGATCGCAGTGGCTCTGCAGAGGACTGGCAAAACATTTCAGAAAGATTTGGAAATCGCTTCCTCCTCCCACAGCACCCACAGATTTTTGCCGTGTCATGATTGCACCCACAGATTTTTGCCGTGTCATGATTGCACCCACTGGCAAAGGCTGCAGCCTGCCCTGCTCCCCCAGTTGGCATCGCCTGGGTTAAAGATGAGCATCTTCCTCCCTCCCACAAACCAGGCAAGAGCCTGAGCGATGGGGCAAGGGGTAACGTGTCTGCTCTGTACACGACAACTTCATCCCATTCGAGGATGAAAAGTCCCCTTGCACCCAGCCCGGCTCAACCCTCGCTCTCTTTCCTTTGGATACCCAGGCCAGCAGCAAGCTCGGGGCGGGAGGGATGGATTCACCATTGATTTTCTGCCTTCACTTTGCTGCGTGGTGGGAAGCAGATGGCATACGCATGACGTCGAGGCGACAGAAAAGGACATCGGTTGAGTCACTTCAACCACAAACTGATTCTGTATCAACTGGCTGAAGCTCTGAGGGTAGGACAAGCGCCGAGCCAGACCGGAGGAGGACACTGAGCTATTGTGTGCGTGCCCTGCCGTGGTCCGCACGCCTTTCTCAAGGAGCTGGCTGCTGCTGCTGACTCCCCTTTTGCTGACCTCGCTCCCCCACAACGGGTCCTTTAAGCTATGAAGCAGAAACCCAGCGGCTTTTCCCATTCCTTTACAGTCTAGGGATGGAGCTGCTCGTGGCTGAATAGACACAGCTGCCTGGGCAGGACGGGAGTCGGAGATCAGAGCTGACAAGGCTCACACGCTGAGCTCCTGTCCTCCTCGGCAGCCGTGACAGGGGACAGAGAAATGTCCTGACAACGGGTAGCGGGGTGATGGAGAAGCACAATACGTCCCACTGGGAGAGCTCCTGGGGACCGCAAAGCGTCAGGCGGGAGGCTCACAGGGAGGAGGACTCAGAGGAGCACCGGCTCCAGCAGGATCCTCTGCAAACACCCGCTCTCGGAGCGCCACGCCACAATGCCAAAACCAGCACAGGCGTGGGACCTGGTGTGGGTTAACCACCACGTGCAGCTCAGCCCCGCACAGCCGCTCGCTTGCTCCCCCCCAGCGGGATGGGGGGCAGAATTGGAAGGGTAAGGGCTGAGATAAAGGCGGTTTAACAGGTAAAGCAACAGCTGAGCGCACCAGCAAAGCAAAATGAGGAGTTCATTCACTACTTCCCATCGGCAGACAGCTGTTCAGCCATTTCGCGGCTGGTGGCGTTCAGCTGCCCACCGGGGTTAAACCACAACAGGACCACACGGATACCACGCTGTGCTGAAGTCACCTTCTGAAAAGAGCAAAAAAGCAGAAGCCCCAGAGGGCAGGGGAAGGAAAACCCATGGTGACAGGCTCATGTGCCTGGTACCGGCGAGCGTGGCGTAAGGGGAGCCCTCCCGGCCCTGGCACCCCGTGGGCAGTGAGTCAGGGCCCCGTGTTTTTGCAGGTGTGGAAAGGGAAATCCTCCCCCTCCAAGGGAAGCTGGGTCTGAAACAGCTGCGAAGGCGGCGAGTGTCCCGCCAGGGTTTTGCTTACAGCAGGAGAGCTTCCTGCGATCAGAGCACACAGTGCTCCTCTGGGAAAGGGCCAGAGGGGTGAAACCAAGTCGGGGAGATGTCAATGGGACACAGGGCACGCTGTCACCAACAGCCGAGGCGGCAAACGGGAGCACATGTGGTGCCGTGGTCACACGTACCTACAGGCTTTGGGCTGCTGCTGCTCGCAGCCACGGTCCCGTCACCGGTGGAGGACCACAGGCACCCTGCATGTCCAACAGCACCAAGACACGTCTGCCACGCAGACACCAAGCTGATCAGGGTCTGATGGGCCAACAAGGCTATGCTAGCCACCCATTAGGCCAAAAGGCAGAACAGCCCATTACTTTAAATCCCTGCCCTTTTCTGCATCTAAAAGATGAGCAAAGATCCCACTGTTACTGTAAGCTGCTGAAACCGAGTTGGACGCTTCTCTCCATGCTTCTCCTGAGCCTTCTCCTACATTATTTGAGACAGAAAAGTTGTAGCTTCATCTCTTCTACATCTCTACTCTGGTTTTCTTTTTTCAAATGCTTGGCTGAGAGATCTTCCTCCCCCACTCTTCTACTCTGGTCACCGGCTTGCGGCTGCTGCTGTGGCACAGATCTAGCACCACGTGTCCTCACACCCACTTTGGGTCTGTTTTTCTCTGCTTTCTTTTTGACCCTGAGCCCATCACATCCCCTCTACCCAGAATCTCCCATACAGGGACCATCTTCAGCAGCACATAAGCTGCTCTAACATTTCTTCACACTGTTCTCCTCAAACCTTCTCATTTCTGAACCTGCTTCCAAGCTGTCTCCTTTTCCAAACCCTCTTGGATCTCTCTTCCTTCTGCCCCTAACACGGCACAAGCCCCTTCTCTCCATCTTTTCCCGTAGCTGCTGGCACCTGGGGGTATGTCCATGTATCCCTCTACGGCCTTGACTCTTTCCATCTCTTTGCAAGTCTTTCTGGCAGAAGTGTAACAGTCCCATCTTGACCACACTCATGCACACAAAAGGTACGATTCTGCTTCCTCAGCCTGGAAGAAGACTTTTTAGCAGGGCCTGTTGCAATAGGACAAGGGGAATGGTTTTAAACTAAAAGGGGGCAGATTCAGAGACTAGATATAAGGAAGAAATTGTTTACAATGAGAGTGGCGAGACACTGGCACAGGTTGCCCAGAGAGGTGGTCGATGCCCCATCCCTGGAAACATTCAAGGTCAAGTTGGACGGGGCTCTGAGCAACCTGATCTAGTTGAAGATGTCCCTGCCCACCGCAGGGGGGTTGGACTAGATGGCCTTTAAAGGTCCCTTCCAACCCAAACTATTCTATGATTCTAATAAAAAGTCTGGTGTCCCGGTCCACATCACTGGACGGGAGAACAGACGATGGCAGGCGGGAGTGCACAGTGAAAGGTGCTGTGCAAGCCAGCACGAATGGAGGGGTGGAGAAGCTCTTTTGGCTATGGATTAAAAGGACGTAATACGTCAGCAACTGCAGCAATACCAGCTGGGTATGCGAACCATGCCATGGTTTCCTTGACAGCTGAGAGGAAGGAACAAACACCAAGCAGTAACAGTAGGCACCATTTTTTCCCCCTTCCCTTACCAGCCCTGCAGCTCCCTGCGGGAAGAAGCCCAGAGGCGGCACAGCCCGGCGAGCAGCACCTATCCTGCCACGCTCCCCTGCTCCGGCGGGACAGGCTGCCGGCCTGCAAAGCTTCCTGTAAATCATCCATCGCTCCGGCCCCGTTAGCCACCTGCAAAGAAAACACAGGACCCTGTGGCACCCGCGTGGCAGGAATAGGGAACGGAGCCCAGCATCTGGATGCCTTTACGGAGCAACAGCCTCACACCCTGCTCCGCTACAGAAAATACCATCTTTTGCCTCTTGTATCAAGGAAAAGGACAATAAATATTCCACGTCCTCTTCCTCCATGTCCCTCAGGTACAGGGTAAAATCCAGTGGGTCTTCGCTCTGTATGTGCTTTGAGGGAACGTTTTGATGCCCCATGGGTATGATGGGGGGTGGGAAGGCATCCAGCTCCCCCACTCTGGATGCGAGGGAATGGATTAGGACCCAGACTGCCCGGCAACACCTTCCTGCCCGGGGAGGAGGGGGTGGGGACGGCTCCGCCGGGATTTTTGGGCATGTTGTCTAAAGCCTTTCACTTCCTCAGAGATCCCAGCTGTTGGGTTATTTGCTGCCGAGGGAGGCCCCTCTGGCTCCTCCGCTGAGCTCCTCCAGGGTCTTCTCCCCCTCTGCTTGGCTCAGCTGTCTCCGTGCTCCTCTCCAATGAGCATCCCGGGTTGCTAATGCCACCCTGCCCTCTAATCTCCCTTTCACTCTCGTGATGGTGCTCAGGCCACTAAGGAGATTAGCCTGGCCTCAGCTGCTCGCCCTCCCTAGCAACAGGGATGTCCCCCCTCGGGGAGCCATGTGCAGGGGTGACACGTGCACTGCCACCACCCCAGCGGCAGTGCAGCTCCGCTGCCCTCTCCTGTCCGCACACAGACCCAGAGGAGGTGCCCGAGCCGCAGCGGGGGATGCGACGTGCTGGGACCAGGCATCGGTAGGACCTTTCCCCCCTCCCAAGCTGGGAACCCGGGAGACCTGCACCCATCCTCGCCTGCTGTCCCCTCCTGTTTGTGTGGGAGTCTCCCAAGCTTGAAAACGAGAGGGCCAGGACACCCAGGCAGAAGATGGAGCCCCCCTGCATCCCTCCCCAGCACACAGCCTTGTGCTCCAGCAGCAGAGGCAGATTTTAAAAGGCCATTAAGACCCCAGTCCTAAACAAAGCAGCACATTCCCGCTGCCTCTGCAAAACCAGGCAGAGGTTGTGAGCTCCAGGCACAAATCACTCACCACACGCCTTTAAGAGGAGCATCCCGGGGCTGCTGCCTACCCTGCGCATCCTCCCTCGGCCATCGGCGCGGCACCGAGGCGGTTAACGCCGAATGCACGGGCTCTCTGCAGATCTCCGTTTCCGTGACAACAGCTCCTGATGAAACCCAGAGCTATAAAAAAATCCCATTAAACATCCGTGAGAGCCTGCCTGCGCTGCCTGCACAGGCTGCCACCTGCCGGCAAACCCCCCCGGCCAGGCTGACCCACGTTGCCCACCCAGCACCCCAGAAACACGGCTGAGGGGAGCAGGGACAGCACCAGCACGCTAGCAGGAAGCCTGGGGCATGAAACCTGGCTACCAGACCCAGCTTTTCGGCTAGTAAAGGGAGCCTGTGAGGATTGAGGGTGCGGGTATACACCCGACAAGTCACCAGAGCCTTGGGGAGCTCCTAGGAGGGACACAACACCCATCACTGTGACTTTGGCTGGTAGAGCTGCTCCTCTCAGAGCAAACCAGTCCAAATTCACCTAAGTTTTGAGGGCAGGTTTGAGCGACAACAGTAAGCCACTGGCATCTATTAGGGCTTTATAGTTTCTTACACTTACCCATTGGCTTGTGCCAAGCCCAAGTGGACGGTCTGGCCTGTGGCGAAGGGTCTCTGAGGATGAGACAGGGCGGTGGCCCAACAGGGACTTCAGACTGAACTCAGCCCAAGCCAGACAACGGGACTGGAAGGCTGAGGAAGGATGCCGGGACACTGGTAGTTGGGGTCCCTGCCTCACCTCTGTGCTTCATTTGCTCCCCTCCAGCTTTAGCGTTATCAAGGACTGCTAAGCACCCCTTTACACTTTACCTGATTCGAGAAGTTCGGCCTTTTCCCTCTCCGTGCTTCCACCACTGCTTGCAATAGGAAAAGGCATCAGAAGAAGGCGAGTAGGAAGGTAGGGAGGTGCTACACATGTAAGGTGATGCTCCTGATGGCAGAGCTCAACCGATGTGTTCCTGCTGCGGGTAAGAAAAGCAGCGCTGAGTTTAGTCTGGTGTCCCACGAAGAGCTCTCTGGGTACCGGGCAAACAGGGCTCTGGCACCCAGGAGATCCTAAGGAGTTACTACTCCTTGCGGGTGAAGTGGTCTGGGAGAGAACGGGCACCATCCCTTGAGGGGAAGCTCAAACAACAGCCACAGGGATAACCCATTGCTGTGAGACCGTTCCTGGGGCTCAGTGACCTCAGATGCCAGAACCTGGACACACACTGTCCGGGCTTATTATAATATGGCTTATTATACAAGATAATAATATATAAGCCATATATATATATTTATATAAAAAAACCCCCAATATGTAAGCCTTATTATACAATAAGGCTCCTGCATCTGAAGCTGACTGCAGGACTGCTCAGCCACAGATATTTATTTGTCGGATCTTCCCCCGAGCTGTACCCTAAGCTGCTCCCCTGCGCTCCTGGATTCAAAGGCATGGAAGCTGCAGCTTTTCCTTCCATTTGCAAGTGCTGCCGAGTCACTTGGATCCTGGGAAAAGCCTCTCCTCTGCTTGGGGAAGGATGGGGTAGGAAGCAAGCAGGGAGCGAACAGTGCCGCCTTCATCCCCCCCATCATCTAACTCCATCGCCGGCTACGGGAGGGAAAACAGTCACAGGGACTCGGAGCAGCAGGAGCCCTGGAAATTCTGGCATCTGTGGGAGTAAGGGGAATCCAAAGGGGCCACGGATGAAAGCTGACACAGAAAGAAAAGACTCTTTTTGGGCTACAATTGCTGGCACAGCTGCTGGCCAGCCCCCCTTCCGAAAACTGAAACACGCCAGCAAGGGGATGGAAATCATTAACTTGTTCGTTTGTGTGATTTAACCATTTCCATCTCCCCCTGCCCCTTGAATGAGCTCAGATTTCTTCAGATTTCCAGCAACCCGATGCTGCAGCGCCTGGGGCTCCCCCAGAGCAGCAGGCAGGGTTTGAGAGAACCACTATCGGAGAAGACAGGGCCCCCTCTCCCCTCCTCCTCAAATGCTTTTAAAGGCAGAAGCCACGGGCACATGGCTTTTCTTCAGGAGTAGATGTCCAGGAAAGAAGCCAAACAGCCCCCAGGAGAAACCCAGAGCAGTTTGATGCTCCTTTCAAAGCGTAGAGGCTCAGAAAGCCCACGGCCTCAGAAGGGAATAGGAAAAAAGTCTGAAGTCTTGCAAAGGAAGCAGTTGGCTGAAAACTACAGGGTGATCTAGGAATGATGCTGGGGCAGGGTGGGGACCTCTGTCAAGAGGAGCTGGGACACAGCCCTGCCAGTCACTGAACATGCATTTAGCGGGCTGGCTAGTTTTGCTGTGGGAAGCCAAGCCCTTGAGGCTCCTGGGCTCAGCCATAGTGACAGCGCGGGTCTGCAGCCTTATCTGCGCGTGCCCTGGATCAGGACCACCTTGTTAGAGGCAGCAAAGCGGCGGGAGGGAGGGAGGGAGGAATGTGAGAGCTTGCAAAGCATCTCACCGCGGGAGTTCAAGCTGCCAGGAGGAGGGGATGCGTTTCAGGAAACCCAAAGAGGCAGGAAATCAAGGGAGAGGGACAGTAATTGAGTCCATATGCTGGAAGCGAAGCATGCATCTGGTAGCAGGGAGCAGACTAGGGGAGAAAGCCATGCTGTGGGGACAGCACAGGGCGCTCGCGGAGTCACGTTAACCTCCTGGACCAAGCAGAAGGCTGAGTTCAAACTAACCACAACCGCTGAGACGGGTCACTTGTGCGGGCTTTCGGGTCTGCGCCTGTACTAGCTGCAGGTCAGGAGGCTTCCAACCTTAAACTCATTAACAACCTAATGTAAGAGTTAATGTTGCAAAAAGGTGAAGGAAATGGCTGTTTCATTACAAAGTGACAAGGTTAGATCTACACCCATGTTGCTGAGCTTGTAGGGAGCTAGGAAAGAAAGTGGACAACAGTAACATCAGAACATGATTTTGCCATTCATCTGGCCAAGGGAGAGATGTCAGGTCTGCTCTGCTCTCAGAAAGCAGTGCAGCCTTGGTGCAGGAGTACCTGCTATTGTAGGATTCACTCACTCGGAGGTAAGGGCACAGACGGGGCGATGAATGAGGAACCTGAGTCTGCGCAATCATCGCAAGGCTATCCCACAGAGCTGCGCCGGGTTTAGGTGCTCCCAGGTTGAGGCTACAGTGCTGGGAAAGCTCGTAAGGCTGTTTATGGCCTCCCTCCCTCCCCCCTTTTAAAGCACATTTGCAAAGAAATCTGAAACGTATGTGGTTGGAGCAGAGGAGCCTAATGCCAGACTCCTGCACTAATGGAGCACAGCATAACGGTTTGGGAAGGGGGGAGAAGAGCTCTGACGCTAACACCCACCGGGCCTCCCCAGAAAACAAGGGAGGAGAGGGAGCGCAGGACTGCGGCACCGAACGGCTGCACAATATAAAATTGCTGCATTTTATACAGGCAAAAAGCCTCTCGAGAAGGCCCTCAGGTTTGGCAAGGTTCCCTGCACCTCAGTCAGCTTTGCACATTGCTGAAGGTGGGTTTACTGTGACTTCTCCAACGCCTGTGTTTAAAGGCAGGCAAACCTGCAAATTGCTGCTCTCGGGACTTATCCTCTCAGTAAAGAGGACAGTAATACCACTCATGCTGTCCCAAGCCTCCATCCCTGGGAATCCAGCTCCAGAGCATTTCTCTCTTCACCTGTAGCTCTCCGCACACACTATTAGTAGGGCTTTGCAGCCACCCCAAAACTTCTGCTGTCCCAAACACCCAATTGCTTCTCATACCTGCATTCCTGTCTGCCAGCTGCTCTCTCTGCTGCTGTCACTCCTGGCCTTTCTTCTCTGCCTCCTCCTTCGCCAGCTTTGCTTGGCGTATCATCTGCTTCATGCCGCTCCTGATTCTCCTTGACAGCTTGCTGCAGAACAGGAGAAACAGCTGCTTAGGGGCTGCAGGATGGAGAGGGTTGGGGGGAAAAACACACAAAAGCAATTAACATCCCTGTTTGGAAGGCGGGGGGTAAGAAGCACGGCAGATCTGAGCAATGGAGGAAACAGTTAAGAATAAGAGGAGGAAAGGGCATCTTGCTCACCAGAAACATACTTCTAAAGCTACTCTGTTCTATGAAGAAGCTATCAATGGTCATTTTCTGGGGGTCACACAGAAAGTGTTGGCCCAGTTCCGTATAGAGGTCCTCCATGCTTGAGTACATCACTTGCAACTGTCATACTGTGTCTTGGCATCCTTAACAAAGCTGCGAAACCCAGAAGTCGAGGACCATAAACCAAACATCAGGTGGAAAACATCAGGGTGAGCAACAGACCGCAGAGTACCGCAACATTCCACTTTATCTGTGGTTCCTCTCCCCTCAAAGACACAGACACCACCATCACCAGACCGCGATGCCGAGATGAACCCAGCCTAATCTGCTCAGTGTTTGGGTGAGGCTTACACCTCCTACGTCAAAGGCAAAACGAAGGAATATGCCGCTGGCAAATAAGCGGCATCTTGCCCACGCTCCACCTCACGGGCTGGACGGCAGCCCCGTGGCACACCCCTGCAAACACCTCCTGCAAAAGCAAGATTTCATGGTCCAGCCCCAACTGCTCGAAGTCCATCACAGCACCACAACACCCACCAACTCGGGGTGTCCCTCGGCAAGCACACAACACTCCCAGCAAACCGTCAACCTCGAATCGGCCCAGAAACTCCAGGAATGCAGCCAGGCAACTTGCTTTTAGACAACAACTGAACAGAGCAGCAATCCCTTTGCCCAAAGCTGTCAAGGAGGCTCAGAATGACAGAGATCCCCTGCTGACAGCAAAAAGCATCCCTGCAGCACTGCAAGATCCCCCCGCAGCTGTAGAGGAACACTCTGTGGTCCACACCACGACAGAAATGCCTGTTCCCAAATGACGGACCCTTCCGTTCCCTCCCTCTCCAAACTTTGCCGAGACCCGTGAATCCCTTCTGCCATAGCTCACATCCACTTTGAAACGTTTCTCTTCCTAAAAGCAAAAGGATGCTGTTGTTTTTTTCCATGAATTTGTCACTCTCCTCTGTGTTGGCTGGAAAGTTCTGAATATTACATTGCACATTCAAAATCTGTCCTTTTGTCATGTTTAAGCTTTTCTTCAAGATCTCAACAGACACTAAAAAAAAAAAAGACAACATAAAAATAGAGAAGGACATTCCTAAAATATTTGCTTTAAGCAGGAGCATAGTTTCTACCCTGCAACCATCATCAGGACTCCAGATGTACCCTCTGAAAACGCCTTTGACCTCACTGCCAGAAGCGTGGCTCACCCCCCCGTTTAGATCCAGGCGAATCACCCCCACGCACTGACAGCACCTCAGTGCTCCCCCAGCAGCAGATCCCCCAGCAAATACGGGTCCTTTCTGCTCCTGCATGGCGTGTGTGCTCAGACCAAGGGCAAAGCTCGCTCATACATACCCTCACGTGCTTTTCACGGGCAGGCGGGAGAGCTCTGCGCTGTCAATACAAACCAAACCAGCACCAAGGCTCCCCCCACTTTTTTTGCAGTATTTTGGTATGGGGGACACACGCAACAGGAAAGGCCTGCGCGCTTTAATGATCTCCAGTCTCTAAAATGAGATAAAAAGGTCATTTCTCTGGAGCTGTTATTTAAAGCTGTTTAAAGACTGACAGCCCCAGAGAAGGGTGCAAAGACCCGGAGGAGCGCCCTGCCCCACTCTGGTGCAGCACAGGGGACGAGGGATGGGACAGAGTTATACTGGAGGTGTTACTGTATGTTAAAAGGAGGCTTGTTAGCTGAAGGTAAATATTAGACCAGGTAAGACCCAGAGCAGAGCACCGGGGGTGCGTGGGGGGGCAGCACTCAGAGCTTTCATCCTCTGGTTGAGGGACGGATACATCTGCAGTCCGCATCCTGCTGCTGCCTCTGGCTTTCCTTCCTCCCTGGACACTGACTCAGCACCACCAGCCTTTTATCACAGGACAAAACAATAGGTATCCTTCCTTCCAGGCATCGCATCCGCTTGTTTCATCGATGTTTCTTTCCTTCGCCACCCTGCGCAGCACGGCACAGCCGCAGCACTGATAGGAAAAAGGCTTCTACTATAATACCACAAATAAGGCATCTTTGGGATGCAGCCTCAGGCTTTGCAGCCACAGCAACGAGCCAAAACTGCCTTTGTTCAGAGTTGCTGAGATCCAAACCCGTGTCCCCAAGCCACAGCAAACATCTCACCTTCATTGGATCACTTTTGACCCCAGGACTTTGTGTCTCGGAGCTGGTCATGAGAAAAACTGGTCAGGAAAACAGGACCGTACAGAAGGCATTGGAAGCCTAGCCAGCAGGTAATTCCAGGTGCTGGGAATCCTCTGGGTGTGTTTCCTAGCCGCCCACATGCAGGTGGCTGGGAAATAAACCCAGAGGGCACCAACCATCTCCCCGAGCTGCCCTTAGAAAAGTCCTCGCCTTGCAGAGACCTGATTTCTCTAGTTCTGTACAGACCCGCTCCAAAGTCCCCAGGCTATCCCAGAGCAACCCCCCCTCAGAGACCCCCTCAGAGGTTCTACTTTTAGCTGAAGAAATGGAGTCCGCACACCGTAACATGCTCAGGCCCACCCTACCAAGCCAAAAAAAAAAAAAATTAAAGCTTTAGGCCAGGGGCCACAGGGAAACA
>NW_009186989.1:8321-14075 GCF_000690835.1 Fulmarus glacialis | reverse complement strand
TGACCCGTGTCGGAGTCCACCACAGTGACAAGCACAGAAATCAGCAGGAGGACAAGGCGGAAAGGTGTCTTTAAACAGAGGTGGAGAGATGCTTCCCGAGACGAGCACCAACCGACCGAGTCTCAAGGGACCGTCACCCAGCACAGCCGTGCCACAGGGTCCTGGAGGAGGCCCGTCTCTGAAGAAGCTTGCTAGGCGAGACCTTCTGCTTTTTGGACTCCCGCACGACTGAACACAGGCAGTTACTGAAGAACAACTGCTCGTTACTTGTGCTGCTTCCCAACCTGTTACAGCAACCAGAACGATTTTCTGAACAGGCGGGTTCTGTCTCCAGAACAGTTTTGCATTCAGATCCCATCCTTGGGCAAGCTATCGGGAAGGAGAATCATAGAATGATAGAATGGTTTGGGTTGGAAGGGGCCTTAAAGATCATCTAGTTCTAACCCCCCTGCCATGGGCAGGGACACCTTTCACTAGACCAGGTTGCTCAGAGCCCCATCCAACCTGGCCTTGAACACTTCCGTGTTTGGGGCATCCACAGCTTCTCTGGGCAACCTGTTCCAGAGTCTCACCACCCTCACAGTAAAGAATTTCTTCCTAATACCTGATCTAAATCAACCCTCTTTAGAAGACCTCAGACCGAGCGTACATTATCATGGCCAGGAATGGGCTTAGAAGGTTATCCAGGAGTTGAGGAGGAAGAAGGGGACTAGTGCAGGCTGCAGACACTAGACAGGACACACAGCTGGGCACAGGAGGAGATGCTTCCAGAAAGAGCATCGGCAAGGGTTGAGCGATGGCAGAATCCTCATCCTTCCCGGAGAGAGTCCTTCTAAGCCCTGAGTGCATCTTAACTGTAAAAATGGTACTCTGATCAATAAAAGTAAAAAAATTACAGGAACAGGCATCTCTGAGGTATTTCATCCTTTCTGTACTTCTCAAACTTTACAAGGGTTCCAGCGTTAGGAACAAGATCGGATTTATTTTCCACTCCCCTGTTTCTGACAAGCGGCAGCACTCTTGTTTCAGGTCACGGTCTTAACTCCTAGAGAGCCCGTCCTGCTCGGTGCAGGATTCATCACACCCGGGGTCCTGCTCTTCCCATTCCCCACCTCGCTCTCTTCTTGCCCGTTATCCCGCAGCAAGGCTAAACGGGACCATGAAAACTTAACGGTTCTGCTAAAGGAGGCTTTTTCGATCTGACAATTTGAAGATTTCTTGCAATGAAGGGAAAAAAAAATTCCTGATGGGAGTTTCCTGCTGGCATTGCACAGCCAAATTTTTATTTTTTTGGAATTAAACGTGGCAGGAGAAAATGACTTATTCTGTTGGAGTTTTACCAGATGCTTTTGCATTTCAAACATCAGATTTCTCCTGTGTGGACAACCCAGAGTTCCGTGTCTTAAAAAACAGAACAACTGAGACCCTCTCAAGATGTTTTGGGAAGACAAACAGGGAGCTCTTAACTCTTTGTTTTTCCCTCCACCTTTAAAAAAAGCAGGGTGAGGCTGTGAAGCCAGACAACCACATACTTTATGAAAGCTTGTACACAGGGAATGAGGACAGGGAACACAGTTTTTCTAGAACATATATATAAGGACAGATATTGTTTGGATCTTAAAAATCCATCAATTCCAAAATTTACTCATCTAGACTCTCCCCACATCAAAGTGAGATGATAAAGCTGCCTTCTCTACAGGAAGAGAGAGTCAGTCTTTTTGGAAACTTAGGTAATTGGTACTGATTAAGCAGTCCAGAGAATTACTGCTGCGTAATTAACAAGCACGTTAAAGACATTGGTAGCCTTTTTTTTTTGACAAATTAAGCACAGAATTTAAATTCATCACTGGTTGGTCATAAGGATGCTAAAAAACATTACCAGGAAGCAGGATGAGGAAGAAAAGGAGACTACAAAAATAAAGTCCCCACTGTAAGACAGGGTGTGTGGCGGACAGACCAGGCAGAAGAGACTTTCCAGTGTTATTTTCCTTGAGAGCGTGTAAGGGCTTACACAACGAGACCTAAGACTAACCCTGAGCCCACGCAGTGCCCTAACCTGTAGAACTCTGAAGCCTCTCCCTCACCTCCCCGAAACCAGCCCCGCAGCCCAGGTCTGTCGAGCTGTGTGTTGCAGCGGGAGGCAATTAGAATAGAACAGTTAATTACCAGTGATGGGAGAGCTGATCTTCCTTTTCCTGCCCTTGCTTTGTGCTGTGAACTGTAACCTCAATAGGGCCCTCAGTCGACAACAACAGGACACAAGGGTCATTAAAGCAACCACCAAACATCACCCAAGGATGGGCAGCACTAAGCTTAATGGGCAATTAGCGCTGCAACATCTGCACCTAATCAAAGCCTGCTCCAATCAACACTCTCAGCCTAAGGATTGACAATGGGGAGACTGAGCAAGACCTGCAGAGTGCAAAGAGTTACTGTAGGAAAAGTATTTGGGGGACTCCTTGCTGCCCTGGAGAAAGTGCTTATTCAGGGAGGCTCCTGCTGTTTCTTGTCCCAAGTGGCCACTGGGGAGAGTTTTCACTTTCCCTTTTCTCTCTTCTTCCTTTTATTATCCCCCTCACCCCCCAAAAAGAAACTTTTACTGCTGTAGTCGATGTTTACCACTAGCACCAGATCCTGAGAATAAATTTGTGTGCACATCAGCCTGTCTCGTCATCTTTTGTGCAACACTAGACAGAGAAAATGCAGAGACACTGCAAGGAGCAAGAAGTGGGAGGTGGAGTGGGGCATCACACAAGGAACAAAACAGTGAAAAAATGCAATTTTGCTGTTAGGGGAAGACGCTGATGTGATCTCTATTTGTCTGACTAGAGGAAAAGTCACTTACCAGAACCCCAAACTGCTCATGTTCTGCATTTTTCTGAGCTTCACCGGCTGTGGCAGCAGCTTGAGCAAGTTCTGCAAGAGAAGTGCACAAACCAGTGGGACAGAGCTGCGGGGACAGCACCAGGGCAAAGTCCAAGAGATGTAGAGTACAAACAGCTCCCTGACTATGTGCCTCTCCCATCCTTACACGAAAGGGCAGGCACAGAAACTCACCTGCACCATGCAAGCACTCAGCACGGTCTCGTCCAGCTCCAGGACCGCAGTCTTGATCTTTTCGTAAGGCAAGCGGAGAAACCCCAGGAAAACGTCTGCCAGGGTGTGGGAAGAAGCACGGGTCAAGCTTTAGGAACAACCCCCTGACGAGCACCAAAGAGAAGCGGTTTCTGACTTGGTCCTACTGGTAGAGGATCGTCCAAACTCAACAAGTGCAGCTCCCTCCCCTTTTTTCTTTGGAGGTTCTTCCTTCTCTCGCCCTCCTGGTCTTTCTTTTCTGAGTATAGCAAACCCGGGTAAGGCGTGAGCTGTTGAAGGAGTCATCCCTTGGGTAACCACGCAGCTTTTCGTCAGGCAACGGCTGACCAGAACTGCCCTCCTACTAACTACCAAAGCTCTGGCTGCTCCATGCAACAAACTGGAAAGATCAGAGCGCTGCTCTCCCTGCTGTTCACAGGTACGGACCCAGGCGACTCTCCCACAAAGAGCGAGACAACCTCGCTAAAGTCATCTATTGCCTTAAATTAATGCAGAGACTTCAGGCCTGACAATATCCACCTGCGTATCAAAGCTCAGTGCAAGACATTGAATGCCAAAGGATTTACGGAGAGGCACGAGGGGAAGCGTTTCAGGAGACGTGTTTGCAGGTTTGGTGCTGGAAGAGTGACTGAAAAGTGCCCAACATCATCACAGTCCCCAGACTTTCTTGCCCCTCGTTAATGGCCCCCTCCTCTGCGTTGCACCGGAGTCAGGCTGTCACAGACACCCCCTGCTCCGGGAGCACGAACAGTCCCACCAACACTCCTGGGACTCGCACGGAGGAGCATGGAAAGGGTTTGCACCCCGTCCTGCGACTCCAGCTCCACAGCACGAGAGGGATGACTGAGGCATCCCACTGCATCCCAAAACTCACTGCTTCACTGCGGGCTGAACGAGGAGGGGGGTCTGCGCCCACCCCAGGGTGACCATGAAAGCCAAGACACCCGTTCCTGCTGTACCCCAGCCGTGAGGAGGGGGAGAAGCAGCACAGAAACCCAACCCTGACCTGCTCCGCGGGGCGCTCGCCCTTCGACACCTCGGGCAAGGAGCCTGTAGGACCCCCAGCACTGCCCCCCACCCCGCTTCACCAGTCCATGAGGCAGCGCGCTGCCCAGTAACAAGGCAGGGGAGGACGAGCATCCCTCCCTTGCAGCTGACCTATGGCCGTGCTGCTCCTCCGTGCCTCCTCCTGCAGACGCGCTGACGCCCCAGGCCAGCGAGCAGACAGCACGGCTGCTGCCGGTACAGAATCGCTGACCTATTTTCGTATATGCGGGCATGCACAAGATCACAAACAAAGGGCGCTTTAGCTTAGGATATTTAAAGGAAAAGATACTCATCTAACTATCCCCAGAAACCACAGTGGCTCTTATGGCATTTATTATCTTCCTGAGAATCATCCTTGTGCATGGCTGTGGGAAGGAAAAAAAAAGAAAAAGCACAGAGCAGTTGGGTAAAAGCAAACCAAAAAGCTCCGTTAAGCTGCAAAATCACATTTCTAGGAAAGCAACAAAAAGGGATGTAAGAACTTGAGAATAAACTGGGCCTAGGACTTGATAAGCACAAGACCGACCAGGACTCACCTACAGGGAAGGAACAGATTCCTGTAACAAGGAGTGACTGCGCCGTCCTGCAGGGATAGCCTCCACCTCCCTGTCACTGATGGATGAGCTGCTTGTGCAGACTCATCCAAACAGGCTTTAAACAAGCCAGCTTTCCCAGGGATTTTTGTTCAAGTTTGCTGATGGACTTGGACCAAATTGCGATGTATTTAATCCGCACCTCCAGCAGGTTTTGGAGCTGGCAGCTTCAGCTGGATGCATTTATGCCAGCTACTATGTCTGTGCACATACCTGTAAGGGTGAGGACTTAGCAGTTTGGTTCTCAGGTACTGGAACAACGGATGCCACAAAAGAAAACCCTTGAACTGCACCCCTTAGTCTGCAAAAAACCCCCGAACAAACCCAGGAGCCCTACAAACGTTCACAAAACTGTCTCCTGCCAACCGCCCCTCATGGAAGGGAGAGATGTGCTGTGCTCATCGCAGAGCAAGACCCTGCAAAGAGGCAGCGACCACGGACGCGTGAGTCCGTGTCCGAGCCCGTAGCATCCTGGTTTGGTTGGTTCAGTGAAGTTCACTGTTGGAGAAGCCTCCAGCAGCTTGGTTTGCTGGCTTGCTTCATATCCTGGATTGGGAAATGCCTGCTCGCCCCACTGCACAACACAAAGGACGCAGTGACGAATAACATAAAAATGGTTACTACAAATAGAGACACTGACAATAGTTACTCAATATCACATGCTGGCAGCTCTCCTGGGGCTCTCCACACAGCTGGGAAAGGTGCTGCTGCCAGGATTTGTTGGTAACGAACCTGGGGCAACAACCCACCCCCCGCAACATGCATGGGCAGGAAGGAAAAAAAGAGCAAGAATACATCTCAGTGTCCTGAACAATGAAAACAGGAAAGTCCCTCTCGTCTGGGGAGCCCGGAGAAGAGCAGCTCTGCAGCAAAGCCTCAGCTCCATCCCACTGCCAGGCAGTTTGCGGGGTCTGCTGAGCCTCCTATGGAGATGTGGGATAAAAAAAGCAGTATTGCAGCTAGAGCATCCTGCAACAGCAAGGGAGGGAGGGAGGGTGGGCACCATCCAGCCTCAGGG
>NW_009186989.1:5830-8172 GCF_000690835.1 Fulmarus glacialis | reverse complement strand
CCAGCGCCGAGAAAGCCGCCGCCAAGCTTTGCCTCAGCACATCCCGCTCCCCCCCATCCTCCCCCACTTTGCCAACCTTTTTATTTTCTGCGTCAGAAACATAAAATGGAGACTGCAGAGAAGGAAAACACTTTGCCTAAGATGGCTGAGGGAAAAGAAGGATTTGCACGGTGGTGCACGAGCACCCTCTGCCGCTGGATGAGCTGCGTGGGGGGGGAACAGCTCTCCAGCCCTGCTCCAGCCCCACAGGCTCCAGGCAGAAAAAGAGACGCCAACCAGCCCTTACTGGGTCATTTAAATTGTTGTTATAGCCAAAATATTTGCTTAAAAAACTTCAGCAACGTTGTTGCCTCCTGAGCTCTCCTGGTTGCCTCTCCCCACCACCCCGTTTATATTCTGCTTTTCCTCACTGTGTTACATTCATAACCCTTCGGAAAAGGACAGTATTTTGTATTAAAACAGTGTGTTTCACACATACAACTCCCAGTAACTAATGCCACCGCCCTCCACATTTATATATTTTTCCAGGTTTAAGAAAAACCACCAAATTTCACCTGTGTTACGTTCCACACCGAGGTGAGCGCCCGAAGCCTGGTGTCACCTCTCGTGGGAACACGCTCAGGCCCAGGGATGGGAGAAAGGGCTGAAGACAGACACGAGGGGAGAACCAGCACCCACCTGAAATGAGGTGACCAGACGTTGTCCCTAGGAAAGATTTAGGGACCAAAGGGTACATGCACAAGGATACCTTGCAAGCCGCTCCCTGAGCACCCAACTTTCGAGCCAGGAGTAAGTCAGTGTAGGGCCAAATCCAGCTGAATCTGAGGCTTAAATTCCTATGTGAATCTCGCAGGAAGTTTTCCCAGGATCAGCTCAAAAAGGGCCAAAAGGCATCACTCAGCTAGGAGATGAAAAACAAATAGATCCAGGATCCCAAGCCCTTTGTGGCAACTGAAACAAATGCAGAAGAGGATGAAGAAGAAAAGCAAAGAGTTTTAAAAAAATGAAAGAAAAAGAGAAAAAGCACTTACATAGGTGACTGCAGGTAATATCCTAACAGCGAAGGATAAAATTCAGCCAGAAGCAGGGTGCCCGGCACCCATCCAACCTGCAAGGACAGAGCCTGGCAAGCGCCAGTGCTGGGGGTACCAGCACTTACATGCCACAAAGCTGCACAGAAAGTCATGCTGGCTCTATACCTAACTACAAAAAACCCTCTAAGGGCCTTTTTCTGGGAGAGAACAGTCCTTTTCGTGGGATCAGGGTGAGGCTGACCCGGAGCCAGAGCTCTGCAGTGACGCTCCTGCTGCAGCAGCATGTCTGGGGGCAGACGGAGCACGGGACACCGGGGATGGGACACCCAGGGAGGCTTGATTTTACTGTCACCTCTGCAGCTGCGGAAACTACGGGCATGTCCCCCTGCATGGCAGGAGACAAGCAAGGCTGGCACTGGGACAGCAGGGAGCTCGGCAGGTCAGAGCTGGCCGGCAGGGCAGGGCCATCAGCATCGTGGCGTGCTGACGAGCGGGTATTTTTGCAGTGTTGCTGTGTAGGAAGGAGCATCAAAAGATGGGGTGCCAGAACACCTCATCCTGTGAGCAATGGGGGACTGGAAGGAATTGTAAAACATAGCTGTGGGGCTACTAAACACGGGTGTATTCCCAGCACACCCTGGGTGACTCAGTCTGGGAGTGCTGGGAAAGTGAGACATCAGGGTGGACCCCAGCCTGGTAAGACAGTGCCACGGGGCAGGAGCGATGGAGATGGGCAGAGCTCTGGGGGAGCCCAGGGCCCGGGTGTGCCGGCACCGCCGGGCAGCCACCTGAGCCTCTAACGTCAGCAGGGAAGGGGATTTGGGGGGTGCAGGAACAGAGGAGCAGCACACCAGCACAACAGCAATGGCTCAGAGCACAGGGCAGGAATGGGGTGCACTGGAGCGGTGTGGGGAGCCCTGCAACAGAGGGATGTAGAGAGGGGCTGGCATAACACCCCAGAGACCCCCGTTTCATCTAATGGCACAAAACACTGCTAATCCCTGCCTCTGCTCTCAAACTGCCTAATAACTAAGCACCCAAAAGGCTGGTGATGCCAGCTGGGGGGCAAGTGCTGCCTTTGTGCGCCAGGGCTGGCGATTTCTCCCTGCGGCCCCCCCATTCGCCCCCAGCAGCAGATGGAGACCCCTTCCTAATTATGGTCTTGTCACGGGCAGAAAAAAAGAAAGACAAATCTCCCCAAGAAGGCTGTCTGACAGGACAAAGGCTCCTTGAAATGGGAGCTGAGCTGTTTTTTCCAGGTTCAGAGCGGGGACGGAGGGAGGGGGGCCCAGCAGAAGGAGGGGGGCC
>NW_009186989.1:0-5765 GCF_000690835.1 Fulmarus glacialis | reverse complement strand
GGGGGGGGGGGGGGGGATGCAGGGGAGGATGCAGGGCTGCGTCAGCTCCTCGTCAGGAAAGCAGCTGATCCCTTCTCCCAATCCCAATCCTCTGACCTCATCCCCGGGAACCGAGCCAACACGGCTCAACTGCGCACATCTGGCGGATGAAAACAGCACTGCAAGGGACCTGGAAATACTCACACACAACAAGGGGAGCAGAGAGAAACCCCCCAGTTTTTAAAGCCAGAAAAGCTGCAACACACACACGAGGCCAAAAAAACCCTAGGGCACCCCTGGCCCTAACCTGGGGTTCACCCAGGGGCCTCTCGAAGCTCAAATTGCAAATAAAATCACTGCCCAGCAGTGATGCCCCAGTGCGAATGCGATGGACGAGAAGCGGGCACTACAAGGCACAGTCCAGCCTCCCAGTGTCTCCCAGTAAGCACCAGACACCTGCACGCAGCCCACCAGTAACATCCCAAGCGCCTCTCACGGTGGCAGCAGCCTGGGACTGGCAGGAGCTGCACCCGAGAGCTGGGCTCACCCATCACCAGCAGCACCCCCAAAAGCGAGCGCCAGCAGCCGACTGACGGCAGGCGAAGGCACCGGCAGTGCCAGCACCGATGGGGACAGCAGCAGCTCCTCGCTCCCAAGGAGGCACCCCTCGGTCACAGCCCGAACTCGCTCCCGCTTACTTTTCTACACATCCTCTGTTAGAAACACCACCTCCACCCGGCAAAACATCTGCCCCAGGATGTCTGGCTGCAGCTGAACCAGTGCCTGGCACCCCAGGGATGGCACTGCAATGGCAGGAAAAGTGCTGCTCGCCTGAAAACGTAAGAAAAGGTCAGTCCGAGCCATACGGGCTACACCATCGCCTGTCGCGAGATGAAAACATCAACTGCTAAAATACAGGGCTGTGCCGCAGAAAGGTTTTGAGCTGGTTGCGGTTCTTCTCTCTGGACTCTGAAACACGCAGGTGGGAAACAGGGGGAACGTACAAACACCTCCCAGACCAGCCAGCGCTGTACCTGTACTTACAGATTGCACACGTGCGACGAGGAGTGACTTCAGTTTCTAGAAACTCCAGGGTACAGGCTCAAAACTCTCTCCTAGGGCATGATCCAGGGAACGAATACCCCACATATTCTGCACTTACAAGATGTAGGGAGAAAGCTCTCCAAACAGGTTCTGCCTCCCTTGAAAAGTGAATGAACACTCAGTTTCCCACCAGCACTGCTCCCAGAGCCCCGAAGTACACTGATGCTGTTAGTGTGTGCTCCCCAACACCACTCCAGGAGAAACGAGGAAGCGAGAGCAGGGAAACGGTTAAGAGATAACAGCCACCAGCTCCAACAAGGCAAATCCTGACTTGATATAAGGAGAATTATTATCACAAGGGTGGTTAAACACCAGAGAAGGGAGCCCTGTTACGTCTATAGAGCTGGGGCAATTTCTGTCCTTGAAGAGACTCAAAAACACAACTGCAAAAGATCCTGAGCAATCTCCAACTTCTGGGTTAGCCCTGTTGGACCCGAGAGCTCCAGGGGAGCCTTTCAATTCTGTGATGCTGGAAGGACACCTGGTGAGTTCCCCCATTCGTTCTCCTCAGCAGACACTTTTGAACCAGGACTTACCAGCTCCCAGGTTTGGGGACAGACTTCTCCATTTTGTCTGAGAACGTTCCCGAGCAACAGAGAGAGAAGTTTCTGTCCCTGTTCACTGCCGCTTCTCAGCCAACGTTGGGCACAACACGCGTGGATGCTCGAGGAGGAGAGAAACTACAGCTGCAAAATCCCGAAGGCCTCTGCCTCACCTGAGAGAGGTGATGGAGCCGGGGACACTGGGCTGGAAAAGGGAGGGAGGTATTGGACACAGGAGACACTTGTGCCAGGGATCCCTGCAGCAAGACATCTGTGAGCAAGAGGAAGCGATGCCTCCCAGCACCCTGGAAATCTGAGGACACGTGAAGAGCACGCGGAGATGCTTTAAACGCATTTCTAAGCACCTGGAGGGCCCAGCGAACCGGCAACAGATGTTTTGCAAGCTAGTCCACAGTGCTGGACAGCATCTTCAGAAAACCCCAAAGTTTCATTCTCAAGAGAAACTTTGGTCTGGGTCCACACAAGGTGTTCAGGGCCCTGACCCCTAGCTGGGTGTGTAAAGTCCCACTATCTGTTAACGGTACCTTACATTTCCATGCGTTAGGAGCTAAATACTTTCTCGATCTGGCCTTCTGGAGCTAAGGAGTCACTGATTTCCAGCAAAGCTCTGGATCTTGTTAGATGGATAAGGAATTGGCTGGATGGCTGCATCCAAGGAGTTACAGTCAACAGCTCAATGTCCAAATGGAAACCAGTAACGAGTGGTGTCACATAAGAGTCTGTTCTGGGACCAATAGTATTTAGTATCGCAATTAATGACATAAACAGTGGGATCGAGTGCACCCTCAGCAAGTTTGCAGACAACACCAAGCTGAGTGGTGCAGTTGATTCGTTTGAGGGATGGGATGACAGCCAGAAGGACCTGGACAGGCTGGAGGAGTGGCCCCGTGTGAACCTCATGAGGTTCAACAAGGCCAAGTGCAAGGTCCTGCACCTGGGTCAGGCCAATCCCCAGTATCAGTACAGGCTGGGGGATGAAGGGATGGAGAGCAGCCCTGCCGAGAAGGACTTGGGGGTACTGGTAGGTGACAAATGGGACATGAGCCGGCAATGTGCGCTCGCAGAACGCCAAGCCAATCGTATCCTGGGCTGCATCACCAGCAGCATGGCCAGCAGGTCGAGGGAGGGGATTCTCCTTTTAGACCCCCCTGGAGCACTGCATCCAGCTCTGGGGTCCCCAGCACATGACAGACGTGGACCTGTAACAGCAGATGACGACTCTAAACCACTTTTCCGCTCCCCAAACTCTCAGTGCCTAAAAGGTCAGAGAAGGGGAGAAGACGACACCACCATGGCCATGTTGCACCTTAGCCCGGGACTGGGACACCCAGCCTGGGCTGCATTAGTGCCTGAAGACGCAGCAGGCAATCCTCCTAGTCCCCTTGCCCTCCGAGAGGTGGAGAACGTGGGGAACATGGTTTAGGGGGGTGAAAGCCAGACGTGGCCAGGCAGCACGCCCCAAAATCAGCTCCTGCCAGTGCCAGCGTGTGCTGGGCTGCAGCTCCCCTGCTCAGACCGACAGGCTGGGTCTCCTCTGCGGGGGAAACCAGGCACGGGAGAGCACCCAAAGCGCTGGTACCTGGGCTGGAAAATAAGCAAGTAATTTCCAGGTCTGTTTCTGAAGGTCTGATGGTGCATTTAGGCCAGACTGCCCTAATGTCCTCTGAAACATCAGGTACGAGCTTCTGGTAGCAGCAGGACACAAGGTAAAAGCAGCCACTGCTCTGCCCTGACACGAACACCGGGTCCCAGGAGCAGGATTTGGTACAGAAATGCTCCCCCGCCTCAGAAGGCGACTCCTCACATCCCCTAACTCCATCTGTGGCCCCTGTCGCAGGGTTTCTCCCCTCGCTGTTCTCTCAGGCTGGATACATCCAGCAACGTTGCACCCTGGGTTTGCTCTGGGGAATTAAGAGGAGGGAAACTGAGGCAGGATGGAGCTGCAAAGGACCCAGCCCAACCCACCTGAAGACAGGGCAAGAGTCCACATGGCCAGTCCCATTAACGACAAAAGCAAATGACGGGGCAGAGCCCCAAAGCAATAAGGATTTTCCCATCCTCATTTCCCATCCACGCACGTGGATGCACAAACCTTCCCCCAGCTTATCCTACAGCTCCTGCGGAACAGCCTGAGGGCCGGGAAAAGCTGCAGAGGGTTAATTAGCTCTGGGTTGCTGCGTTTTGGATCTGGGAAGGGGCCCAAGGCCTGGCACAGCTCCCAGCGTGGGGGCACAAGCCCACCCCAGCACCTTTCCACGCCGTCCTTGGCTCCAGTTCGCTCCGGCTGCAGCGGGACTGGGCAGAGCAGAAGCAGGGCCTGGCCTGCAGCTAACACTGAGCCCAATTAATTAAGGCCATGCTTAGAAACAAAGGGAGATTTTAACAGGCGCGGACAGCAACGGGAGCTAGTGATGTCTGCTAAGGTAGGTGGCTTATAAGAAAGACGGGGAGAGACTTTTTAGCAGGGCCTGTCGTGGCAGGACAAGGGGCAAGGGCTTTGAACTGAAAGAGGGCAGGTTTAGATCGGTCATAAAGAAGAAACGTTTTACAGTGAGGGTGGCGAGACACTGGTACTGGTTGCCCAGGATGCCCCATCCCTGGAAGTGTTCAAGGTCAGGTTGGACAGGGCTCTGAGCAACCTCATCTAGCGAAGATGTCCCTGCCCATGGAAGGGGGGTTGGAACTAGGTGATCTTTGAAGGTCCCTCCAACCCAAACCATTCTATGGTCTCTCAATATCACCACCCCCTGCCTCTCTAGATTACACCTACCAGAAAAAAAAATGGATAAATACAGAAGGAACTTTATCCACAGGCTGTTTAATGTGGAAAACAACCCAATACAGAAAACGATGGCGTGCTCTGGAGCGAGTTCTTTGGAGCAGCGCACCTGAGGCTGAAGCGCCCGGGCTGCGCTGCGTTACCCACGCGGCCAGGGCAAGCGCTGCCCCAGGCACAGCTCGGCTCTGCGGGGCCGGAGCACGGAAAGAGTCACAGAAAACAAGAAGGAAAATGAATTGCTCCCAAGGAGGGAAGCTCTGGGTGACAGGGCTGCTCTGCCGCTGGCGTCCGTGCAGAGGAAGGGCAGTGCCACCCTGGCCACCGAGCCGGCCACGCTCTTGGTGGCAGAGGATTTGCTGGGCCAGCGTGGCAGCTCAGGCAGGAATGGCACAGACGTGAGCAATGAGCAAACTCTGCTCCTCTGCAGCGGGCTGACAGTCGTGCCAGAAACCTGCCTCTGACGGGCTCTGCCGTGCTGCGTTGCACCGGCACCCCAAGAGCCCCCCGGGAGCACAGCCGGGACTCTGCTCCCCCCAAAATCCACACCCAGGACTGCAAGTTCACCCGGACAGTCTCTGAAGCAGGGCTGCACACACAGGGACACAAAGCCTCCCTGCAAAACCCAGAGATCCATCTGCCACCTGGTGTCCAAAAGCAGCTCTGCACCGTGACCTGAACTGCCCGCAGACCGAGATTTTAACCTGTCTAAAATGGAAAGAAGATCACCACCGGCACAAGCAGCACCCTGCTCTGCTGCAGAAACGTCGAGTGGCACCCTCCCTGTCCTAAACACCTGGGCTTAGAGTACAGAACCCAGATCCTCAGACGACACCTGAATGTTTTCCTTCACACAGGTTAATTCTGTCCCAGTTGGAAACTGTTTGCCAGGCTCCCAAGTCCTAGAGACATCTTGAACTATGAAACTTAGGTAAAAACAAAATAATCAGGGCATGCAGAAAAACAGCCTTCAACTTAAGGAATCAAAAGAAGAGGGGAAACACGAAGCAGATGCTTCCAGTACCAGCAGCAGAGCAAGGAGCTGCTGATAAAAAAAGCGGCGTAAAATGGCCTTAAAGTCAACTCTTGCTGTCCCTGCAGCTGGTGCCACCACCGAGGCAGGTCCTGGGCCGTGCCCTTCAGCAGCTGGGAGAGTCAGGGCTGGCCCTGGGGCACCGAACAACAGCCGTACAGTTTTGGGACGAACAGATTTCCCTGATGTTCTCTTCCCCTGACCAAGAAGAAAAGCTTAAAAGGCATGAGCCTTTTCTCCCCTTCCACCTTTTTAAGGAACATAAGGTTGGGGATGTCTGTATACTGATAGGGAGTAATATCATAAGTTT
>NW_009186988.1:0-32590 GCF_000690835.1 Fulmarus glacialis | reverse complement strand
TAACTCTATCCCAGCTGAAACCAGGGCAGATCTCCAGAGCCTTCCAAAAGGTTTACAAAAACTTTGTTGTGACAATTCACTGCTGCTGCTGACTTTGTCCTGAGCTGGAAAAGCAGATGCTTAAAAAAAATGAAGAGCTGTAGGAAGCAATAGCTGGATGTTCACCCCAGACATACTTTTGTTTTGTGTGGAATGTAGAATAATTTGTTTTATTTGAACGGTTTCATTGCAGTGTGCGTGAGTGTGTGCATGTGTATGAGAGAGTGAGATTTTTGTGCGTGGGTGTTCAATTTTGGCTAAAAAGATCCTGTTTCACTTAGGATTTGAAATAACAAGTGACAGCTGCGGGACTTAAAGATCTGTCAGGTTTGGAAGTTATGATTACACCAGAACAGTAGGTGTATATATTGGACAGGCGTATTTTGTTCTAGGGGGAAAAATATACATCGAGTTATATGAATATTTAGGGATATTAAGAGAAAATCATATCAATTTCCTTGAAATAAATAGTACAAGATAAGAGATGGGAGTTGCAAGAGACACTGTGTATGTAAGAGGGATACAATACAAAATAATTACTTTACCAAGATCCATAGATCATGGAATAGAAAGTCTCAGTAGACTTTTTTGGCAGGTTACTTGTTAGGGAGGGAATTCACAAACCAGACTATTTACTTACAGTGGAACTATATTTGAAACTCTTTTTGATAAAATAGATTATCTCTAACATTACTGGGAAAGTCTCAAAAGATTTTAAATAAACAATTTCCCTCTACTATCCAATTAAAAACAGTACCCAAGACATGGAAATAAATACTTTCGTTCTCAGAAAACCACTTGAGCAATCATCAAAGAAAATCCTTGTTTCTGTGTAGTTGCTTTAAAATCAAAACGGTGGGCTCAATCTAGGCCTCCGCACAGCCAACATCACTGCATTTGCGTGTGCTGCGGGACCCGATGCTCATCTCCTTCGCTGGAGAGGCTTTTTGCTTGTGTCAGGTAGCTTAACTGATGTCGTTAGGTGTGAAACTGTGAAATTGTGTTGTCTGATACAGACATTGCTTTTAAAATTAAGTTGAAGGGGGATTAAATAGAAATGAAATATAGTAATATTTTAGACTGGCTTTACTTGTAGGATTTTCTTAATTTACTTTTCTACTTAAAATTGAAGACATGATTTTAAAACATTTCTTACACATAAAATGTGAAAATATTCAGCAGAGCAGAAGTTTTAGTCTTTTGGAAAACAACGTCTCCTTATGAACTCAGTTATCTAATAGCAGCCATTCCAGGCTATTAGGTGGTTAATAGGTGTGCCAGAAGAGAAAAAACATTGTCAAATATTATAGCTGGAAGTGACGGGATTCCAAAAGGGTTGTGCGTTGGGTCTATGGCATTTAGAGTGTATAGTTATGTACATATGATAGGAGGATGTCTGAAGAGCCTGTGTGTTTCTTAACATCTTCAAGTAGTTTCCACTACTTGGTCATTAATTACTATCTAATTTGTATGATTGAGAATGACTGAGTTATCCGTACTGGGGAGATTTTATGATAGTGACAATTTTGAGCCTGGTGTGTTCGAAAGGACTCAAATATCCATGTCCTGTTGAATTTCCATTACAGCTGAACATCTTTCAGATCCTTTGAAGTTTTACTCCAAGTCTCTCTCATCAGACTCTTCAGTCAGTTCCAACTTCTTCCAGTCTGTGCCCCTCACTCCTGCCTGCAGAAGGCGGAGGAGCTTTGCCCTTGAGCACGGCATCTGTGACGTGGGTCCTCACCTCTCACGCTCCATACTCATGTGGTTCCCTTAGCAAATGTCACGACTGAGCAGAAGCGTTAACCGTGTCATGAGTGGTGTCATATAATCCAGGATTTATGTGAAAGGCAGAAGACTGAAGTAATTTCAGTAGTCTTAGATGCTCTGCTTCTAGGTGTCTGAACAAGTCCCTTTCTCCAAGTGAGCAAAGCCCTGAGAATGGCAAAGCAAGCCTCAGTTTTCTTGTAACGCTGTGGTAACCTATTAGCAGATTGCATTTAGTTTTCAGCTCCCACCTCTGTGCCTACTGCTGCACCTCATATTGGGATTGTTTTTTTGGAAAACTGGAAAATAGGCTCTGCTTACAAAACAGCTGCAGAGGGTTTGGGCTTCTTGTGTTTCGAATAATTTGAGTAATAATTCTATAATCTGAGAAGAACAGATCTGCAATTTTACAAAATGACCTACAACGGAAAAATACCACTTTTGCACTGCTTCTGTGGGTGTTGCTGGGCTGGCAGGCATCCATACCCCTCCACAAGTCCCTGCTTTGGGACTTTCCCTTTCTAGCCTCAGTTTTTGCTCGTCTGCCTCTGTTGGCAATTTACTCCGTCTCTGAAGTTACCCACGCAGGTACACACTGGTGGGTTCGTTCTTTAGATGAATGGTGCAATTGTGTAGATAGCGTTGACAGGGATTTCCTGGTTTTCTTTTTTCTTACTTCATTTGTGTAGACTGTACTTTCCCGAGTCTTCAGAAGAAGCACCTGGGGCCATTGAACCAGAGGACCTGTGTATCCCCAAGAGGGTTTTATCACCAAGGAAATGTTATTAATGACTGTCTCTTAAGGCTTCCACTCTGCGCTGGTTGGTTGTCTCTGTAGTTGGTAGGCGCACTCTTCTAGGAAGCCCTAAACTTGCTGTCTGCTTCTTTTGAAAATGTTATTAATTAGCAGGAAGTTGTATTATTGGCTTGAACTTTATATCTGCCCTTGACGCTCCAGAGAGTTTGTGTAGTGATCTAGATATTGTTTATACATGGTAGTCCTTTTTAATTACCTTTGATCCTAAGTTTTTAGCAGTTCCTTCTAATCTACTACCTGTAAGCCTGACAGAAGGATCATACAATTGGGAGAGTTTAATTCTGGTATCAGGCAGAGCTGAATAAGCTATTAAAAATGTTTACTCATGAGTTATTTGACCAAATTCATAACACATGAAAGCAGCTTTATAGAAACATTGTAAAAATGTAGCATAAATTTGGAAACCTCTGCCCTTGCTGCCCCCACTTCAAACTGAGTGTTTCAGAGGAGTACCTGCCTGCTAAATAGCATACCAGAGTGACAGAGGCAGCAGCACTGTCGTATTTGGTGCGAGTCTCTAACAAATGCTTAATTTTGATCTTTTGGCAGCATTTGATGTTAATAGACTGCAAGGTGCTTTTTTTTTCTGCAAGTCAAAGTGGTTGGTGATATGCCTGGGGCTGCTCCCATCCCCCCTCCTATGTGATCTGTATAATTTTTAGAAGCTATGGGTCACTTGGTTGTGAAAAGGCATCTGTCTTGTCTTCAAAGGGTTAAACATGCCAGTTCCTGTGGAGCATTCTTCCTGCTTCTGTTATCAATGTCGTGTCTGGGTGGAAGTGCCATGGAGAGGACTGTGATACCAAACCATGCTCTTTTAGTTGCACATATGGTGCAACTGCTGATTACTGAGAAATTATGTCACTAGCTAGGGCTGTTGGAGCCAGGCCCTTTTGCCGTCACTCATTGCCCGAAGAAATTGTGGGTAGCAGGAAGATCTCATGCGTGTACAGACACATGTGTTGAGGCAGTGAGGGAGGACAAGAGCACTGAGGACCTGTGTGGGAATCTGCATCTATCATTCACAATTGGAAAGTGTAACTTTCGTTTGTATGTCTTACAAACCACCATTCTTATTTATCATTTCCAAACCTTTCACCAACAGTACTTACCACAGCTCTTGCCTGCACAGTGATTTCCTCGCAGCAGATCTTTGAGCAGAACAAGTGCTGCTGCTGCAGTCTGCTCGGATGCCTGCTCACTGCTCTGAATGGCCTTGATTCTGTGTCTTTTACCCAGCTTTTTCCCTATTGACTTCAGCTTCTTTAGGGGAAAGATCCTAAGGAAGGTTTGCTACTGGCTCTGCCTTTGCAGAAGTGGTCGTCCATCTGAATGTCTCCCTTCTCTTTGTCTGCAGGAGTCGATTTAAACATTTCCTTTGGATGGTTTTATTGCAACTGATTTTTATTATTGTTATTATGATTGTTCTGAATTCACATCAGCTATATCCTCAGCCTTTTTCCTTTTATTTATTTGGCATTCCTTTTTCATCACACAAGCATTACTGCACTTGATCAGACAAGTATTGTCTAATCTGAAGCCTGTGCCAGACACCTCAGGAGAAGGTGCAGAAAACCTAAAATGGGCAGTTATTCCAGATCATTGATGGTTGTCCTATCTGGGGATGTTAAGACTATCTATATAAAGCCCAGAATGGTGTTTCAGTTCTGTTGAAACAAGTGTGAGAAGCTCCACAGACTCCAGTAAGATCAGGATTTTGTTGACAATTTGTGCCAGCTCTGGAGGTTAAGATAGCAATTTTTCTCTAGAAGACACGTACTCTTATAGCTTGGAGACTTGTAGCTCTATAGTTTTGAAGATACAGTTCCCTCTGTTCAGTCAATGATACTATCTTGGTAGGTTACAGGGATCTTTCAGCAGTAACCTTCCCAGTGGTTATGACCTCATCTGTCCTTCCTGAATGGCATCCCATTGATTTTTGTCACTGCCATGCTCAGGAAGTGCTGCTTCTGTCAAAGCCCTCTTTTACTGGCAGGTATTCCTTCTATTTCTGGGGTTATGCCTCTTTCCCCCCCCGTTTTTTTTTTTTAATTCAAGACCTGTAATACCCTGAAAGTATCTAAAATGTGCCTCTTCCATTTTGGTCTGTTTTTCCTGTAGTTCATTTGTGGATATTCTGTCCTTGTCTTCAGTTATCTCTTGATTATTGGCTCAGAATTTTAGAAATTGTCTTTTCTTTAACATTGCACAGTAGGGAATGTTTTGGCAAACAGGACACTCTATCCATAACTATCCATAAACCCATATCCTCTATCCATAAACCCATCTTACCAACTTGGCCCTTAAAAGTGAGCACTTGGCTGTACTAGGAGGAGTTTTATCAACTCCTTAATGAACGCCTGGTTTGCTGGCATACACAGGAACTGGTGACTGAGTTATCTGGCAGAAGCATCCTTCAGCTGGTATCATCAGTTGCTACATTCCTCACCTTCAAACTAATCAGACCTGATTTGACATAAACCCCATGTGTCGGGAGTCTAAATTCAGGATGCACATGAGAGTCAGGTCAGGGAAGATTGTCCACAGCGGGTCTGGTTAGCACATGCTTTTTAGTTTGGTCAGCGCTCCTGGTTTTGTAATGGGGGTCGTGATTGATATATTGTAGTTACTTACATGTTAGAGAGCTAGTCCATGCGGGCATTTGTCCATCCAGGCTTTTATTGTCAGACTTTCCCTGCTATCATCAGATACGGTTTCATTAAATGTGCTCGGTTATAGTGAAAGATGCTGGGTATTAAAATGTCTTTAAGCAGTGGTTACGTTTGACTCTGCAGAATCGAAAAACAGTTCCTTACGTTTGCCTCCTCCTTTCCCACATTTCCACATTCATTAAATATCACTGATCCGTGTCTATTCAGGAAATAGCAATTAGGCACATTCATCTGGTAAGGCAGCGAGCTCCTGATCAAGCAAAATGCTGCACGTCTGCGGAATTCCAGGTCGTGCAAGGCCTGCCGGTCCCGCGGCAGCAGCCTATGTTGCCGTGATGCTCCCGTGGTGCTGTTTGCTGCCTGGTCGCACGGGGGGACGCAAGGGCCGCTGTCCTACGGCAGCTGCCAGTCCTCACCACATCCAGTCTGCAATGAAACCGCCTGTCAGAGTGCACGGGAGTGTTGCAAAGGGTCTCCGAAATTTTGCAGTGCAGACAACCCCAGGTGGCAGAGCTACCCGTAGCCACAACAGGCTGAACAAAAGGGAAGCCCCAGACTCCTTTCTTCTTGCTGCTCTTCCACAAAAGTGATTCCAGCTTCGAAGAAACCTTGGTGTTGTCTTCAGCTGTTCCTTATATCTGTGTTCCCATTACAGTGAGACTCTGTGTCACTCAACGAACTGAAATACTTAATACTTAAGTATTAATTAATACTTAACTGAAAGTCTTATGATCCGATATAGTTGGAGAAAAAATGGACAAGCCTTTTTTTCATATAAATCCCTAATGAAGAAATTGCATAGCCGAAAACTGATCTGTGGTTTTTTGATGTTTGTGGGTTTTTTTCTTTTTTTTGGCCAACTTTATCAGTCACTCTAATAAAGGCATATATTTTTTTTTTATGTTCTTGCCCCAGTTATGTCCTTAGACTACCATGGCTGTGTTACCCATTTTATGATAGTAATACCTCTACTTCTGCGTAGATAGATAAATTGGTGCGGAAGTTTCCCTGCAACATATTTTTCCTAAACTGAAGCCCCCCCTGCCTGGGGACTCCTCTGGGATTGCCTAATCTGGTATATATTGCCTAATCTGGTATATATAATCCTCTGGGATTGCCAGAAACATCTTTGGCAGCATCCTGGAGAAGGACTCTCCTTTCATTTTCCCTAGCTTACTGCCCGAAAGATGACGTAAGAAAAACCTTGCAGATGCTCTCTGCATTAAATAAAGAGCTTTCCCCATGAATTTAAATCTCCTATAGCTTACTTTTTATGATTCAGTAGTGAGTTATATTTGGTTTATACTTTGTAATTAGAGGGCAGAACAGATGGCAAACCCTCTGTTTAAAGTGAAGTGTATTGAGTAATCCACAGTGCCTGGTGCTTTGTATCTTGCTAACCAGAATTCAGAGAAAAGGTACGCTCACTTTTCTCAACCTTGCTCCCAGAGCTTTACATGGAAACAGTGGTAGCAGAAACATTCCCCAAATCTCACTTAACAGCAGCACCATTTCTGCTGCTACTCAGGCCAGCGAACTAAATCTAGTTTAGAGTAGCTGGGGAGGATGTCAGAAAACATCAAATATCATGAGCAGAGGCATCCTTATGAGACAGACACTCCGAAGTGTCCAGTTTGGCAGCTGGGGGACAAATACGTCATTAGAAGTGAAGGCTTTGACCAAAATGTAAGACCAGTTTAGAACATTTCAAAGATTCTGAAGTGACAGTCTTTTAGTAGAAGAATGATCTTGATCCTTGAAGAATTTCAGCACGTGATACAGCTTGACCACTTCAGTATCCTTGTATTTTTCAGTGACATACAGAATTTTTCATTCCTTTTGTGTTGCTATGTTGTTTTGTTCCATGGAATAGGTGCAGGCAGGACTCCACTTCAGCTGTAGGTAAGCTTACACTTTTCCCTGCTTCAGCAAATTGTTAGGAAGCTTCTATTAATGAAATATTTGCTTTTACTATAATATTTGCTTTTACTTCTCCTACAGAGAAAGTGTAACAGAGCTGGTAGGATATTGAACGCTGCAATACTTCGCCTTTGCTTTTTGGAAAAGGTGCCAAATGGACACTTGTTCCAGAGATGTAGGCACATTCCTTTTCAGAGTAAGCAGGAGCAAAGAAGTGGGAGAAGGCAATGGAAAACGTGTGAGATAGAGTTCCTTGGTGTTGACTTTCTGAGATTCCTTTCCCTTATCACCCATTTAGAAGAGAGTTTATCTGACGTCGGCTCTAGGTCTAGACAGGTGTAGGCACTAGCTGGCAGGTAGGAATTATTACCAGAGATGCTACTGCATTCAGAGTTTACCCGTGGGATAAAATAAAGACCAGTTAACGGCAGTCATTTCTCTGTCTCTTCGAATTCTTCTTTTTTTTTTTCTTTTTTTTTCCTCTGTCCTAGCATTAATCCTGCTGTTTCACCATCATCCAGCTATTCCCCTGCCTACGCTCTGTATCTTTTTAGCAGCAGTTGTGGTCTATGAAGTCTATATAGTATCATGATGAGAATTCAGAACGACCCAGTGCTCCAGTGCTATTCTGTACTCCTCCCCGCCCCCCCCCATCCTGCTGCTTCTCCTTCATTGATTTCTCGTTCCTTTTCTTCTTTCCTTCTGCCAGTCTTTCTTTTGCATCCAATTTTCCATTTTGTATGTAAGCTCATCCTGCTTTGAGCAGGCAGTTGGACCTGGTGGCAATCTGTATCATTCCGTTCACTGAAAAGCATCCTTTAAATTGCAGAGTCCACCACCAGCGTTGCTAATCATAATTCGTTTATGTGGAAATACCCACATTTTCATGTCACTGTATGGTAGTCCTATTAAAAGACAAAACCCCCCAAACTTGGAATTTGTCTTGTACCTAGGTGGCATCTTGGATTAACAATAATAATGTTAGTTTGATGCTATGCATCAGCCTTTATATTATAGCTTTTTTTTTATGTCTCTGGTTAAAATTTAGGCCTTTGATGCATGATCAAATTACCATGTCATCCAAGTGCTGATGATAGTCCCTGTATACACTTAAAATCCATGATGCATTTGAGGTAACTCTGCTTAGCTTCACTCATAATGAAAAATTCATCTTTCTTCAAGTTACTGCTGCTGAAGGCACACAGGCGGTGTCGCAGCAGATGGACTGACAAGAAGTAACCATTTAAACCAAGGTAATTTTATTGTGCATCGAGACCTTAGTTCAAAGGTACTGGCTTATGTATTCCGAATCGAGCAGGGTCAGGCTTTCAGTGACCGAATTTCTGTGGATAGATATTATTTTTCTTATCTGCATTGAATACTGCTGTGTTCAGTTGGTGGCCCTATTGATTTTTGTGATTTTGTTTCTAGCGTGATTTACTAATTTATGTGAAAAGGCATCAGAATCTGGTCTGACAAACAGAAGACAGCAGTAGAGGCTTCCCTTCCCTGCCCACCCCCTCGCTGCTCTTCAGTTCAAGACTGACGGCACTTTCCTCTGAAAGTAAAATATTTGCTGTGTTTAAGATTGCAGTTTTTCTAGAGACTCCTCAAACTGCTCGGTCTTGTTACCTTAAAACCCTAAGCTACTTACTTAATACACATTCTTAGTGAAAAATCTGCCTCTGAACACACTTAGCCTTGGACAGAAAGCTTCAAGAAACTCATAACGCTAAGTAGACATGGCTTGGAAGCTAGGTGACATACTCCATGATCCCAACCCTTATAGAGCTTCATAAAAACATCCCAGTTGTGTAATTGTGTTCACAAATTGCACTGCTACTGCCAGGCAAATATACTTTTCCCCAGAAGCCTTGTGCTTATTATCCTCTTTTTTTCTTTTTTCTTTTTTTCCTTTTTTTTCTTTTTTTCCCTTAAGTATTCTGAAAAGAAAGACAGGAGGAAGTACTGTTTCATCTTCCTTTTTGTACAATAGCAACACACTGCTGCTCCCTTTTTTTTTTTTTTTTTGGGGGGGGGGGTGTAGGGGCAGCAATGTAGCAACGTTTCAGCCGGACATTCATGCAGCTCTAAGACCTGTGTTTTGTCAACTGCTCTCGGAGCTCCACTCTTCTTACAGATTCTCAGGTTAAGAGAAGCTGGGGCAACAGAGGAGTGTTTCAATGATTAATATCACTGCTGGGCACCAGGATATCAGATTGCTGCTGCAAAAGAGATTAAAGAAAAAAAAAAAAAGGCGATTGAGGCCAGTTTTCTGCTGGATGCCCAAAGGAGAGAAAGCCAGGTTTTTAAAGGTGTTGAGAAACTAAAATATAAAGTAGGTATCTTTGTGTCTGCGTGTATCTTTAGGTGCATAATTATTTTCAGATAAGCAACCCCTTTTTACTCTTGAAATATGCTTATTATCCTATGGTGATTACAGAGTTAAGTAATACTTCAAAGAAATCTGTTCCTTTTTTATGGTGAGGAATCAGCAAGAAAAAATGCCTGATATTGTAGAAGTAGGCAAAAAATCCTCAGATCTGGACAAAGAGTGTGAGGAGCCAAATCCCTACCAATATGCACAGCTGTAGTGGTCTCAAAAGCAGCGATGCTCTGCTCTGAATTAGTTGTGAAGGCTCTTGTGCACAATGTGAGGGAAATTATGAGGCCCATTTAAAATGGTATCTTGCAGGAGTACACCACCTGTGTTTTCAGTGTTTGTCTGCGAGAGTGCAGATAACCAAGAGATGGAAATGGACTTGCATGCTCAAACCTTCTTCCTATAACAGCACATTTTCTGCAGTATGAAGTGGTTAAAGAAGTTGGAAGTGACTTTTATTGATGTCTTCTATTTTTAGCAAGTAATCAGAACCACTTTATTCTCCTTGATAGGGTAGCGTATAAGAAGCAGAGGAGAGGCAGCCTAGGGGGATGTGAAGCGTCTTAGGAAGGATGTTGCCCCTGATATCCCAAACGTAATTTACTTAACTGTTTGTGGTGGTGTTTCTATTTCCCTTCCTTCACTTCATTTTGTTGAAGCCATGCTGTTAAACATTGCTACTGATCTGGATGCTGTTAGGATCAGAAGCGTTGTAGGCTACAAGAATGTGGTTATGACTGTAGCCCAAATGAGTTTTCTGTGACACTGTTCTCTACAGACTGCTGTTGCTGGGAAGTTGATCTAACTTCCAGGAGAGGAAATCTTCTATAAAGGTAACAAACTCTCAAATGACTCTTCAAGGTGTTTTTGTAGGAATATGATGCCTTCTAATTACTTAATTAACCAGTGAACACCTGTAGACACCCTGATGTTTTCTGTCAGTTAGAAACTATTCATGGATGGGAGAAAGAAAACTGCTTGTACTGCAGTTTTGCATGGACCTGGAAGGTAGGGGGCTGCTCAGCTCTCCAGAGGAAAGGCACTGTTCTCTGCTTCATTACATTCATTAAACTTCATTACAGACCTTAAGTGTCTGCAGCAATGCTAGGGAATCAATACTGCTCTGAGTTTCCTCTGCAAGAGTCATTTTCTGAGCTCTAGTGCACTCTACGGTACCACTGACCTAATCCAAAAACGGTAAGAGATACTTAATCCAACTGCTGCTTTATCTTTGTTGCTCCCCACTAATCAGGAAGGCCAAGTTCACTCTCAGGTTAAAGATCAAGCTTAAAGACGATTTCTCTGGGAATCCAGCTATTGCAAAGAATTTATTTCACCTGCCCTTCCAGAGCCCTGGGCTTCGCCTGGGTGCCGGCATCCTTCAACCCTGGCAGAATTCCTCCTCCTCCTCTTCTCCAGCCTCACCTCTCATTGCAAAGCTCTTAGTTTCTGTGATAAATAACGCTGCCCACATGCCCGAGTTTTCCCCTGTCCGTCTATTAAGCAATCACTTAGTGCTGATGACAGGAAACTGCCTACAGAAATCGATAGCTGACGTGTGGCAGCCCTCTCAGGTGAAGGCAGCAGCGAATACAGATGAGGAGAGCAAGTCCCTTGATATGAAGAGGATTTACAGGCTATATTCACCTGGCTAGAAAAGAAAGGGCTTAGGAAAGGGTGCTATTTGGGGTGAAAAAATGGGATTGTGGATTTCAGTGTCAGTAGGTGTAAGGGCTAAACAAGTAAGGCAGTGTAGGTTTGAGTATGTAACCACATAGCACGTGAGACTTGATGTTTTACTTAAGAAATTGTTACAGAGGAGTTGGCATCAGTCTTCTGGGGTATGAGTGCCTGTGAGGGTATGGGTTTGGGTAAGGATTCTGGGGCAATCGCTGGAATGAATGCAAGAGGCACTTTCTTAGCACAGCTGGCATTGGTGTCTGTGGAGGTGAACCTTGGAGAGTGCAAGACTACTTGTTCCTGGCGTTACACACAAGTTCAGGTTCTAGGTGGTTGTAATGATCCGTTCTGACCTTTAAAAATAAATCTCTGCATGCTCACTGAAATAACTGTTTAAGATACTGGTCAGCTAGTGTAGAAGGGAAGGGGAGCTAGAAGGCAGTGTTCCCCTCTGATAGAATTATTTCTGTTGATACTTCGATGCCATTGGATTATTTCCAGCTGGTTGAATCCTTGTTATTGTTGTGGAGGAAAAAAACTTTCAATCTCCACACAAAGATGCATTCAGATCTGCTACTTTTTTAGCTCACATACTAATTCCCTTATTCCTCCAAACTGACCCTATCATGTTTGACATTGTTGGATTTTCTTTTCCCAATACTTTTTCTCTCTCCTCCTCTCTAAGCCATTTCTTCTCTACTTATCTTGCTGTAAAACTTTATTATTCCCGTAGGTTGTGATTGACTTTCTTGCAACAAGGTGATTTACAACACTTTGCAATGAGCGTGTTATATAAAAGTTAATTGTATTCTGTTCTACAGTCTGGGTTGGGTGGTTTTTTTTGGTTTACTTCCAACTTTCCATTCTTCCTTCACCTTCTAACCTATTCTATTGTACAAAACCAAATACTAGTATGAGTGCATATTATCCACTCCAGATAAGATCTTGGGGACTTTCTTGTGGACTCTAGCAAACTATTTCTGTGTTCTGTGCGGTGTGGATTGATTTTGTTCTTGTCTCCTAGATTTTTTTTCTTGACTTAAGGATCAATCTAATCTTCTCTAACTTTTCTGGTACTCTGTTCAGTTTTTCTCCAGTTCTCTGATTAGATCTGACTGGGGCATTGTTCTACAGTGACACGCTGTAATTTCATACTCTTTTTTTTTTCTTTTTTTTTAAATTTATTTATTTATTTATTTTCCCCCCTCCCGAGATACAGCGTGATTTCCTTTGAGGTCTTCACAAATGGTTGCCATGCTGTGAGCCAATGATTCAGCTGGAAATAAGAATGCTCTGGGGCTTCTTTAATGCATATTTTAACCAACACAAGGTCTCATGACATATCAAGAATTTCACTAAAATTTCATCAGCTCTATCTTAGATTTTGATTTGTTCTTGTTGGTTAGCGAGATTGGCATGTAAATATTTTCAAGTCCCTTGAAAGCACTTTTCCTCTGTGATATGCACACAAAGAATGTACTTTGTGTTACCTTACAATAACTAGAAGCAATTGGGACTGCTCTGTCAGATTACACCTGCTCTTTAAAGACGGTACTGCATAGTTTAAATGCACGGGGTCTTATCCTTTACCTGGCTGTGCAGTTTCAGGAAATGGGGAAGACCACAATGACTGTATTTTACTTTATGTCCCGCACCATTCATTGCATAGCTTCTCTGAGCAGCTCTTCGATAGCATAAAGCAGCTAGAGCAGAAATATGTTTCCTCTTCCTTTGGCCATGCCTGGCTTTCAGATGGCAAACAGCAGATATGGTGCGGATCATTGTAAATTATCCTCCTATCTTTTTCCTTTTTTAATTACATACAAAGCTTTGTCAATAATGTTTTTGGTTTTGTTTGCATTGTGCTTAAAGCAGCGGAGTTTCATTCTTGGTTGGTCCTCAAGCCCTACTGTAATGATCTTGATTATTAGGAATAGTGAGATCTAAAAGCTAAGCCTCATCAAAAGCCATTAAAGCAATTGGAAAGAAGCTGACTTAATTAGCTTTACAGCAGGCCCTTTTCTCCAAGTCTGCCTATCTACTAAATAAGAAGTCGTAGGGAAAAGCACTTACAGATTATTTTGTTCTCTTCTCTCTTCTTTTTTGTTTTGGCCACCATTTGTAAGTGTTTACCTTCCCAACTGTCTGTTTTCTCATTGCCACCTCCTTTCAGTAGTATGTACAAACCACACACAAACTTGCAGGAGGTGTTTTGCTTTTCTTCCCCCCCCTGCTGAAACCCTGCAAGTAAAGGCAATGTAAACCACTATATTCTCCTTCCTTTACATGGCCCTTCCCAAGTGCACAGTGAATACTTCAAAGGCAATTATTTTACTTCATTTAACTGATTTTTCATATATTCTAGAACTGCTGGAACAAGTACTTTAAGGTTTTGAAAGTGCAAGTCAAAAAAACTAGTTGTGTGCTTGCACGCTTCCATAGAACCCAGAACTGTCAGGGCTGGTGAGAGAGCATCCTCTCTGCCAGCAGGAAGGAAGGATTCTGTTTCTTGCACTGAAGTCTCAAGGGAGTTATTTCGGGACCTAGTGTTGCACTCCTGATTTCAAGGAACTTTTTTCAAATGCTTCAGTGGATGCACAATTACGCATAGTCTTCAGATTCAGTTTTCCTGCACTTCAGAAATCACTTACACCTTTTAGTGCCTCCCATTATGACAGTACAGTTCTCCTAAACAGTGAAAAAGGGCATGAGTGGGCATTTGGGGATCTTTTCCAACTCTTGAAGGCCTTAAGAGCTCATTTTAAATGAGGTAGATTACATTTTAATACCAGGCATTTCTGGAGTAGGATTATTACAGGAGTAGGCTCATTTGGTGGAGGTATACATTTTGATGATTCCAGTGGGATGACATTTTTGTCTGCTGTGACAATTTTGCTTACAAAATTGTATTCCTAATGTCTTTGTCATCAGAATTCAGCTAAGGAGTTGTCAGAAATTTGTAAGGCAGAAAGAAGATCCAGTTGCTCTGAGCGCGCTATATTTAGCTGTGCATTAATGCATGTAATGAATGAAGACTTGTTTGCATGTGAAGTAAGCAGAGATGCTTCGAAGATGTGCATGGAGCAATCATATGGAATTGCTTGTCAAGAGTTAAGTCCTGTTATTTTCATTGAGGCTCATACAATAAATTACTTGTCAGCGTAAAGCAGATTTTTTGATCCTCCCAAAGCACGCTATGTGTCTTTCTAGATGTGAGGGTGGAAAAACAGAGCTCCAGGTGAACATCCTCCACACAAACCCAGAGATTGACAAGTTTCTGTTGTTGATAGCAAATTGACTATTCTCATCAATATTTTGCCTTTCTCAGAGGAAAAACATGTTTCCAATATTTCAAGTGCTGACCTCGTAGTGGATGTATATGCAGTCTCTGTGTGTTGTTTGAATTGTCGTCACTGACTGGATCCTTAGAAAAAAGGACTTGAGAAAGAGCATTTGGTTGACATCAATAAGAGGGAGTGTACTTTACAGTCCTACAGTGCTGCCTCTTGCAGTGTCTTTGGCTGCATGAAGTAAATATCACGCTATAATATCATGTAAGAAGAGTTTTCTACCACAGCTCTCACCGTTTCCAACACTCAAAATTATTCAGGCTGGGTAAAACACTGTTGTAGATGATTTGGGAAACAGCTGAAGAAAACCAGAACTCTCTAGAAATGTGTTGATTAGGTTGCCCAAGATCTGATTCACCGTAGTGACTGCAGAGAGAGCATCCCTAACAGAAATGGGAAAAAAAAAGCCTTTTAAGTTTTTGGACTAGCAGGTTCAAAAGCACTGGCTTGTAGGAGGTGGTGGTGCTATGCAACCCTGCAAGGCTCTGAGCAAGAAGAAGGTTGTGCCAGGGCAGTGTGGAGCACTGTCTTATACTGCAGCCGAAGGAGGTAGGATGGCAAAGACCGTTTTCACATGGAGAGAGCAAGCCTCATCTAACTGACAAGAAATTATGTTGCTTTCAGAGACTTATTGGTGGAATCTAATTAAACTACAGCAGAAAAGGAACTAAAAAATTCCCCTTAAGTGGATTTGTTTGCTGGCAATTCGATAAGAAATCAGGGGACTAGGAACAGATGATTAGGGTGGGTTGTTTTTTGTTTTGTTTTTTTTTTTTTTTTTGTTTAGTTTTAAGAGATTAGGAACTACAAAATGCATAATACAGACTTCTGGCATCATTAGCAATTCCTCCAGCTTTATTTTCCCTGTCACTCGGTAATGAGTAATGAACTAAGCTGGTATTAAAGCAAGCTTAACAAGCTATTGCTTTTTAAATTGCAAGTCTCCCAATATATCCTTCTCCTTATTATTAATTTTAAATAACTCACTTTTGTTGCTGCCTTTCTGTTCCTTGTGAATTTTGCCTAACATTTGTATTCACATACCTTCAGTCCTCCCAGCAAAGATGCAGCGATTAGGCTCTCTTTGTTACCAGCTTCCAGGACATAAGAACAAAGGACGTTCCTAGGCAATGAAAGGTCAGAAAAAATACGATCAAAGTCGGAAATCTACTTTAGAGGCAAGATAGTCTGTGAAATTCACTACTGCATAGAAGTTGCCGAAATTCCTGAAAGGTGCTCAAAATTTCATGGCTATTAACAGCATTTGTCATTGAGCTGCTGAAAATAGTGGTGAGAGTAAGCCTGAAGTTTCTCTTCCTTGAAAGCTATCTTTGGCCACTTGGCTGTAAGGAGGCTGGGGTTGAATCACTGGTCCTGTTCAACTGGCATTTCCATCCAGCTCAAGAAGGGTTTTATTGATGAATAATGCAGATTATTGAGGTCAAAAGACATTTTGGCGTGCAAAGAACTTAACAGTTTGATCGAAGAAGGTGTGGTAAGTGTAGGAGAGAATGATGAATGCAATCTCATGTGCTCCTATTTTCCGTTTCCCATAAAGTAAGAATAGATGATGTCCAGCAAAGGTGGAAGATCACTTTTTCAATGATAAAGGAAAATACCTGGAAATTAACCTACTTGCACTTGTTATCTTTAATGAAGATAGAAAAAACATTTCTAAATGTGAAATCTGGGATCCCGTGTTCCTCTTCTTTTTCCAAAGACTTTGGCATTGAGGATACTTAGGTTTCTTGAGTCTCTTCAATTCCTGAGTTTCCTGCACATAATAAAAATCTAAATCTTAATGTGTTAAGATTTAAAACACTTACGGGGTTTGGAAGATGGTTTCTATGTGGGATACGTTATTTCACTGTACGCTCTAGAATTTACTTTGCCACCTTTGAAGCATCTGCCCCTGTTGGAAATAAGCTATAAGAATAGGTGAATTGCTGGTCTAATTTGAAATTTCTCTATCTAAAACATAGTAAAGCTAGCAGTGTGAAAAAAGGTGTCTTTCTATAAATAGAAATGAATTCAAGGCCACGATTTTTAAAAGCACAAGTGATTTTTGGACGCTTCTGTTCTGTTGTACTTAACCTGTGAGCCTCCTTTGAAGGGCATTGATGTCTCAAAAATAAGACACTTGTGTCTTGTATGTTGTGTAAAGTTCTGGTGCCTCTCATCTCAAAAAGCTAGAACAACTCTAAAACACGTGGAGAAGGGAGACGGGAGGATCAGAGATGGGGAATGGCTTCTAGATGAGGGGTAGTTAAATAGAGTAGATCTCTTTGGTCTAGGAAACAGGTGGCTGAGGATGGACTTGACAGATTTTGTAAGCATAAAATTGGGGGTTGCATGGAAAAGGGTGAATAAAGAACAGTTTCTTGAAGAATATGTGGCTGAGTCTGTGGATGTTGTTGCCGCAGGACATAACTGTGGGCAGCATGAGTTCAAAAATGAGAAAATCGGGAATTAAACCTGTTAAAGGCTATGAAATATGAAGACACTTCAGACTCGGGAAGTGCCCAAGAGCTGGGGCCTGAGGTGGGGCCCTGGGGAAGTGTTCCTGTATCCTGCCTCTGTCCTTGCACCTTTTCCTTCCTCTGGCGTAGGACGTGGTTCCACTGTTCTGGATGGAAGCTTGTTCTGACTTGATGCAACCATTTCTGAGTAAAATATTGGGCTCTCACTCCTGAGAAAGAGGCTGTGTAAAAACATCTCCGTTTAGGCACAAAAAAATAGATGGTTTCAACTCCCTCTTTGCGCTTCAGGCCATAAAATGCCAGATTTCAGAGCATTAATTGTAAAGAATATCACCTTGCTCTGTGCCTGACCCCAGGAATATGGGATAGCTTGTAGATTAAGGTATTATTTGCTGCAGGCACAAGGATTGGAATTTAGCCATTATTTGAGCAAAAGAGAATACTTTATGCCAAGTGACAGCGTTAGGTGAATGATGCCATCTTATTTCTTGATACGAGTGTAAGTGTAAATCCATCTAAATATGGTGCTACATGATAGAGCTTAACAATTTCAGAGAGGAGTCATTACAGACAATCAAGTAAATAGCATGTATTTAGAAGGAAAAAAGCCCATGAGCTTGAATAGTTATTTACCCGATGGCTTAGTGCATGTAGGCAGAGGAGTGGTTATCCTGTCAGGCTTCCTCTGTACCTGTCAGAATGTTTTCTGTTCCACAGTATACATATTTATACAATCAGATTGAAGACTTAAATGCGAAGGAGCTATCGCCGGCTGTGATATGTATGTGCTCTCGGATGACAGGAATATCTTTGGAAATAGAAAAGCAATTCCTTTAAAATATGCAAGGCACAAGCTTGTTTTGTCTTCACACCTTTAGGCAAACACAACAAAGGAGGGGTGGGAAGAGGAGAGGGAGGGTGACTCTAGTTCTTCTTGGGAGAGTTCCCAGCTCTGTTCAGCCTGGTTTGCTCTGGGGCTAATGGAGCTTTCCCCACGTAGCACCCAGCAGCCAAATGCTTAGGAGGGTCGGTGTGCCAGCAGCGCCTGCTCAGGGGATGGACCCTCGGACTGACATCTTGCTCAAGGTCTCTGGTTCTTTCAAATTTCAAGAAGGGCAAGGTAGCAGAAAGTGTTTCACGTGTTCCTGGGCATTTTGGCTTGGGATTCGGTTGTTGGCCTTTTACTCTGCAAGCGGGTTATGCCCGTGCAGCGCGGTACCTGCTTGTCTTAGAAGCAGATTCCACGCACGGAACAGATTCGTTTAGAGTTGTTTTTTTTGTGCATTGCAGCGTCACTGAGGTGTCTCAGCTGAAATTGGGCAACGTTGTGAAAGGTACAGCACAAACACTTGGGAAGAGAATTTCTGCCCCCCAAAATGTAAAAAGGCAAGAAAAATTAGAAGAGGGGTTTCCCTCGCAGGGAACTGAGCCCTGTGAGGTTAAATAACTTGCCTAAGTATCAAACAGGGAGCACGTTCCAAAGGCAACTTTAATGCAAGATTTGAGTGCGATGAAAAGGCAAGTGCTTGTTTCGTGTTTGCTGTTGCGCATGGGCAAAGTGACCTCGGTACAGCTGAACCGCTTACATTAGAGATCTAAGCACCAGCATTGATCCCAAAGGCTCTGAGGAGTGCTTGGCCTGGCACCTCTCCTTGCATCATTTTTCTGCGCTTTCCTTAGGTCATTTGACAGGTTGATGAGACTCTCGGTCTCTGCTCAGAAGAACCTGCAGCAGTAGGAGGAGTTGTGAATCTGCCCTGAGGGTTGTCGGCAGGGTTGTTTTTACAGCCCTGCACAAACACTTCTCCGTGTTCTGCCTGGGTACAGCCACTCTGGCCTCAAACCTTGCAGAGCACTTAAATTCGTTCCCATAGAGAAAAATACGCACATGAGAAAAAAGAGAAAGTATCTATTTATCTATAAATAAAGGCAATGAGGATCATTACTAATAACAATTTAGCTTTGAAGTTGCTGTGATGCTGGCAGAGGCAACCTCTTAGTCTCCAACCTGGAAAAGAGTGGATTCGAAGGCGTGGGGCCGCGCTGCGGGTGGCAGGGACAGCAATCTGTTGTGTCGCTGCCTGGGCAGCGTGGCTGGAAAAGCAGCCTTAGAGGCGCACACACCCAGTCCAAATTGGCTTCCGCCGGTTCTCCCACCTGCCCCTGCTTCCTGTTATTGCAGGGTTGTGTTGATATTTGTGTTCATCGATTTTCTCTCCAGATATTTAGATATTGGTACAGTCTCCCTTCAGTGCTGCTATCTCTGATGAATTACGTGCTCTATTTCAAAGATTTTTAAAGCCAGAGAATATATATTTTAAAGTGTGGTTTTGATCAGGGAAGTGACTAAGTAAAAATAACTCCATCCTTACTCCAGAATGGTTCCGTAGTATATTTTCAAGACGTTTGATTATTTTGACAAATACAAGTCTTTATGCTGCTTCTCCCTGCAGACCTTGTAAAACTATGGAAGAGTGGCCTGCAGTCTTTTCTGCCTGGAGCATCTGCTACTTTAACTCATAGGCACAGTCCTGAATATGCAATTCAGAGTCTTTATTACCTGTGCTGCTGTTAGAGACAGGGGAAATGTAGCATGATTTTTCCAATCTCAAAATGAGGTTTCTGAACTGTCAGGGGAGAAAAAGCCCATCGCTGGGTTGTAAACTGAGCAAGAACGGAATGGACGCAGGCTCTCTGCTGTCACTTCGTAATAAACTGAAAGCTGATTGCTCCGGTGGTGGGCCTGTTGGTGCTCACAGGGTTCAGCATGGGCCCACATCAGAAGATAAGGGTAAGAGATGCGTCTTATCGGAGCAGAGCAGTGCATAAAACATGCATCTGTGGTGAACAATCTGCTTCTTCCTCCATGTGTTATCTTCTCGCTCCTGTCACAGAGGCTGGTATTTCTGTGCCTTACGAAGTCTTGTGCTTCTGGAGAATGAGCATCCATGTCCAGTGGTTATACTGGCAGTAAACAGAGCAGGAGACTCTGTACTGTGGTCTTTTTTCACTCCGACCACATACTGCTCAGGCACGCTGAAGCTTAGCTGCCGCATTGCTGATTTGAGATGGAGCTGAAATGTAAAATCTCAATTTCAGCCTGGATTTCAAGCCCCAGGAATTTGAGACTCCCTCGAAGAAGGGTTTTGTTTCAGCTCCTTAGGCAGATGTGAGGCAGCTGTAATGTCCAAACGGCTTCTGGGTCTGAGTCTTGGCGTCTGTGAGCAGGGAGGCAGTTGTCTCCTGTTGGCAGCAAACTTGGATCCAAAACTTCCTGAAACTAATAACAAGTGCTCATTTAATGTGTCTCTGGTAACAGAAGTTTGTTTTTTTTCCTCTACTGATTTAGCAAGCTGCTTCTGAAAATTTTGCAGGGGCTGGGGGAGAGGCAGGGCTGCGAATCTTAGTGTGGATCGAGCCAACTCAGCACTGTCACTGAAAGTGCAAACCAGGGCAAAATGCTGTGAAGTGGATATGGAGAGGAGCTGTTTGTTTTAATTTGACCTACCATGTTACTCCTAATCTCTGAACTCTGAAGCTAGTTGGCGACTTGTTTGTCAGCATTTGGAGATAATATGGGGAGGATCCATGCCTCTTGCACCGTCAGAACTCCCTCTTAAGAAGTGTTTGCTAGAGCAGGTCAGGAATGGGTTTTTGTTCTCATGAACAGTCTCAATATAGATCGAACAGGTTTTCATTTGCATTTTCTTTCCTATGGTTTTCTTTGGGAAAAGGTGTGGGGAAAAAGGAAGGTGTGTTAAAAAAGGAAGCTTTTAGGTTTTGTTTAGACTGTGACTTAGTGCTTTGCTGTAATAAGATACAAACTAGTAATGAAATCTATACAATTCCGCTACCTTCCTCGTATAGATGGACACTGCTGTCCTGATACTCTTGCATCTATATGGTTGTGAACGTAAATCCACTTCGGACAATTATAGAAACAGAAGTTCCATCAAGCTGAGATGCACGCTTATTATTTAACAGATAGTTAGTCCTTTAGGGACTCTGACTGCATCCTGATGCGGGGATTTGGAAATCTTTTTCTGGGGGAGGTTGCTAGGTCTCAGAATTCAGATGACACTTAGTCCCCTGTAGTCGTTAGTGCTACCTCAGGGAAACGACCTTACTGATTTAAGCTGTATTCAGGGAACAAACTTATGAAAGGAGAAAGACCAAAATAGAACCCAGTATTTTCTAAAGAAGCATCTGATTTGGGGTGTTTATTTTGCCATGATCATTAACAGCCTATACATCCACTGCTCTCAGGTTCTTTGGTTGTTAGGAAGTGTTGGATCTTCAGAGAAAACAAACAGAAGACAGAGTTTCACTCATATCAATAAATATTTAAAAGCAAGGGGAGAGAAGGAGTTAAAGGAAAGGGGAATGATGTTACAGATTTGATTCCGTCACTGCTATTAGCTGGCATATTTTTACTGGTAGTTACAGAGAGTCCTTTTCAGTTTAGTACCATTTGTTTTAAGGTGAAAGTTAACTTAACGGCAAACCAAAAATAACATGAGACATGTCTGATGCCAACAAATTTGCGAGTGTTTTGACAGTTTCTGAAAACCCCAGTCAGAGACCACAACCTCCTCAGACCAGGCTTTCTACAGCTTTAACAGAAAATCAGTCTTTAGCTGAAAAGAGTTTGCAGTCAAAGTGCCAGAGGAGAGACCATGGACAAAAATGACGAACAGATGGGAGGGTGTGCAAAGGAACAGCAAGCCAATTAAGATTAGCATAATAAGCAACGCAAGGAGGTTATTGTAATGCTCAGTAATTACACCCAAGTAAGAAACTGATGGGTGGTGAATTCCTTATTTTCTGCTTGAAAGTGATTGAGTTGTTTCCTGCTGTTCTCTGCTGTCTGTGTGCAGGAGTGTGTGTATTTCCAAAGCCCCTTCCTACTTTCCAGGTGTGGGAACTTCCGTGCTTGGGCATGTTTCCTTGGGCTGCCGGATACCTGGTTTGATGGAAGCTGTATCCAGAACTGTGGGTGCTCTCTGCTTGTGGAAAGCAGTTCCCAGGATGATTTCAGACATTCTTTTGAGGCTTATGTTTCAATCTCTCCATATTTTGCCTACTTACAAGTCAGTGTTAGTGAACATATGAAGGATCTGTTACCATTGGGAGAGGAGTGAAATATCTAGAGTGATCCAGAGATAAATGCTGCCTGCTCTGAATGCAGCCCTCCTTTCGTGGTCACAGTTGGTGGTGTGATCTGCCAGGAGTGATGTTCTGCTCAGAAGGCAGCAGGTCCGAGAAGGGAAGCCTGTCCAGTAGTTGAGGCCAGGCATGTGAGCGACTGCAATCAAAACGTGCTCTGTATTCCACAGACAGCAGGGCAGATGGCACTGAAGTTTGTGAAATCAGGTAATAGGCTCTGGTGGAGAGAAGCGTGTTAAACGTGTCAATCAACCACAACTTGGAAAGCCCCCGTTTGACTACTTGAATAATCAGAGCAGGTTCTCCCAGTGCTGACAAGTTGAAGGTTTGTCATCATTTCCTCCAGGGAGTAGTAAATACACAGTAGTAACAAACTAAGAGGGCATGTTTTTAGGGAGAAAGTGAAAGTACATTGATACTGCCTTTGATATTTATGGCTGTGGGATGAGTTCCCTTATGTCTATCTGCTCTGCTGTGGACCCAGCAAAGCCTGACCCTAGAAATCCCAAGTTCCTGCATTCAGGTTGTAAGTTGACCTTAGTTCCTTGGAAGTAAGGTTGACCTGCACTGGGTTAGTCTCTGAAGATCTGCTCCCCAGTTTCCTTGGGTGTACAAAATGTGCAGCTTGTAGCTGTGTGCTGGAAGAGCACTTTTTGAATGAGGGAAGGCTGTTATCCTCTCTATTTTTGGTTGTATTTGTGTACAGCTGGCTAATGAGTCCCAGCTCGTGCAGTTATTATAACAGAGACCTGCACAGTTGGAACCTCTGTCAGCTGCTAAGCTACTGCTTTCACAAAAAGGAACATTTTCTAAAGTTCAGCAAAGTCTGAGAGACAGCAGGGGTTTTCTAAGGAAGCTCCGTTGTCTCCAAGGCGCGAGGAGTTTTCTCTTCTCCAGCAGTAGACTGTGTCTTGGCTTCAGGGAGCTGACCGCCTCCCTGCCGACTCCCTGCAAGCCAGAGAGGAGCGAGTGTTACAGGAGAGACGCAGCACAGCAACTTGATAGGACAGAGTAATTTGAGAATATCCTTCTAGTGCAAAAATCACATCTGAAGCATACTAGAGGTTCTTTCTCACCTTCCGCCTCGTGAGTGTCTATTTTATCCAGCTCTTTTTTAGCACACGGCTTGTTTTGTTCATGTAATAGATAAATTCAGGATATGTCACCTCTGACATGACTGTGGGGGTGCAATGAAGGCCGGCTCTGCTCCTTAAGAGATGAGGGTCCAGCACCTGAGTACAGTAACACGGCGGGCAGGGCAGGGGTCTGGCTGGCCAGGGAGCAGCTCACTTTAGCCCAGCAAGGCAAGCAGGGCCAGCCTGGGGATGGCGGTCAGGGTCAGCTGAGGGTCCAGATCATGAGACATGGTAATGGGGCTGGTCCGAAGTCAAGCTGAGAGCGCAAGTCAGGGTCAGGACCACATCCAGTGACACCAGGCAGGTCCGTAGTGGTGAGTGAGGCAGGTCTGAGGTCAAGCTGAGAAGTCAGTACGCAGAGCAGGGTCCAGATCAGCAAGGTCCGTTGCCAGGCACAGGCAGGGCTGGAGCTGGAGGCAGGCACGTCTCTACAACAGCTGAGGCAGGGACTGAAGGCTCAGGGCTGAGCTTAGAGCGAGCCCCCTGGGCAGAGGAGGTGTGGGGGGGGCCCTAGGGGAGTCAGGGTGACTCAGACCTTGGCCTTGAACTTGCATTGCAGCATTTTGGGTTAGAAAAATGGAGTTTCATGCTCTCTTTGCATCACTGTCGGGGAAGAAGAAAGGTTCAAAGCAAATTGTGGGGCCTTTGCAGTTGGTACAGACTCCACAATGGTGTAGATGAGAAGCAAATGCTACTCTCAGATTGGGGAGGGGATCATTCCCTTACATAGCCTATGGGCTGGCCACATCAGGGAATTGGCTGAGATGGACCTCGCATTGTCCACTGGCCATTGACATAAGTAAGCTGCTGCTTCTTTCATAGGAAAAAAAACCAACAAACCACCTTCTAATCTCTTCTCTTGCAATAGTTGGGATAGTGGGACTGACAGAGCTCTTGTCCAGCCAGCTGGGGTTTGAGCCTAGCTTTGGAGTGCCTTCATGTGCTGCTGCAGCAGGAGTTTAAGTTGTTCCTCCATTTCCATTCATCCTTCCCTCGGATGCAGGAGTAGTTCAGGCTCCGCGCTAGCAGCTGAAGCAGCATTTCTGTGGTTCACTCCAGGGGAAGCTGGCAGGCTGAATGGAAGTGTGCGTGTGTGCTGCCTGGTTGGGGATCTCCAGTAGTTTCATGCTGCTTTAAATGCTGATGACTGTTTTGGCTGGCTCTGAAAGCTGATGGCTTTAGCTTGAATTTCTTTTAAAGACATTCAATATCCTCATCCTGTTCAATCTCTAAGAACGGGAAAACATGCACTCCAGATAAGTGGTGCGTGGCAGAGATAAATCAGCTATAAATTGCTTGATTTCCTTTCAGGGAGTAGCTGCTTTTGCATAATTTTTCAAAGAATCTTGGAGGGGCATGAGGAGGCAGGGAGTATACCACACTGTTTCTTTACCACAGAGACATATTACTCTTTTTCAAGACTGAAATGCCGACTTGCATTTTGTTGTGCATTGCTCAGGAGCTGTCTGCACAGGTTTTACAAGCTTCAGATGAAGGAAAGCAAGCTACAGTCAGGCGGATGACCTTGAAAGAGTCAGTCAGCAGCAGCTTCCTTTGTGCTACCTACAAGCCCTGGCTGGACTACATTCACTACTCTTTACTCTTAAAGAAGTCACTCTTTCAGGGGTCCCCAACAAATCTCATTTGCCTTCAGCCTTTTTTTGGATGTGATTCAAGGGGCAGTGGGCAAATAGAAGAACTTAAGGAAAAAGTGGTAGCCCGTTACCTGTGAGCCTCTGGTCTTCAGTGCCTTTGCCAAATCTGTCCTCAGGGTTGCCAAGGCAAATAAATAAAGTGGGGTTTTTTGTTGTTGGTTTGGTTTGGTTTTTTTTTTGGATGTAGAGACTTGTCAGCTAGAAATGTGACCTGAACCAATAGTTTATTTCACACAGTAGGTACTGCACAGCGGTTGGTATCTGAGCCTGGTGGCAAAAGCCGAAAACAGAGAGTAACCCTCCATCTGCCAAGAATTCAAGAAGCGGGGAGGGAACCCCAAAGACAGGCATCTGCTGACATCTAATGCAGAGTTGGAGAAGAGGATGTTTGGCAGTGCAGTCATGTTACAGGTACAGTCACAGGTCAGGTTGCATTAGCCATAAGAATCTCTATTCCAAGTCTAATTTAGCTATTCTTTAGGAATGAAGAGTAAAAACCCCTTCCCTTTCCATAGGTACAATTTAAAATAAAATGTCTATTAAAGAGGGATGATCTTGAATAAGAACTGTGCTTGCACCATCCCTATTCCTTCAGGGCCTTGCGATCATTCTAGTTTCACTGAATAATTCTGTGGTCCACTGCTTTTATCATTGATTAGTACTTTTAAATGGTTAACCATTGCGCGCCTGTTGGACTTAAATTGCCCGATTCAGGTTGGCAGGCAAGCTCTGTGTCTTTGCAGACCATCATGGGAAAAGTATGTCTCTGTGAACCAAAGTGGAATCAGCACTTTTTTGTTTTGGTGATTACCTCAGAAGAAAATCCCAAGGGGAGTACCTTTTACTTTACCTAGTCAGTAAGGCAGTAAAAGTTCTTGGGATATGATCCTAAAATGGAAAGGGTTAGGCAGTAATGTTCTTTCCGTTTCTAAAACATAAGGCTATGTTAAAATTATTTGCACAGAACATGGTTTGAGTGGTTTCAGAAGGAGGTGCTACTCAGTTTTGCAAAGTGCGAGACACCCTGTACTTGTGGACGGCTACATAATAGGCAGGTCTCTGCTTTTTTGGAATGGAAAGCTAGAGCTTATCAGCAGAAATACAGTATCTTTTGGAGAGGTTCTTTAATGCCTCAGAGGCATCCCAAACCACATTTTAGATACCAGCTGCTGTGTGTGGCTTTTCCTGCTTTATAGCACATGTCATTTGAATTGGATGATGAATCTTTGGCTAGATGTATGGGAATGTTTTTCTGCACACAGCAGCAATATTGCTATCCCTTGGGAAAATAACTTTCCCTTCAAACATTTGCTCCTGAGAAGGATGCTTGAGGCACTTAACACCTCATGTTTGGGAATGGCAGTTACACTGCTGGAGCTCTGTTATTTTCTTCGGAGTGTGGAACCATTTTTTGAAAGGAAAAGAAAAAGGAAAAGCTATAGCTGTGACCAATTCTGGTTGCAAAGCCTGAGAAGTGAAAACTATGTCCTTCTGTTGATGGTATGCCAGAGGGAAGAGCTTCAGCCTAGAGGCATCTTGAGAAGCCTGAAGGTGGTCCAAGGGAGACCCCTTAACAAGAACTGCGAAATTCTGCTCTTGCAGCAGAGTAACCCTGTGTATCTGTACAGGCTGGGAACCAAGCGGCTGAGTAGCAATCCTGCTGTGAGGGCCTTGCAAATTATGAGGGATGTCAAGCTGAATATTGACCAACTCTGTATGTGAATAAGGTGAACTACATGCTGGGCTACATATAGAGGACTGTGGCTAGCATATTGAAGGAAATTTTTATCCCTCTCTATTTGAGACTGGTGAGGCCTTGCCTGGTATGCTGGGTCTAGTTTTGGGTCTCCCACTTCACGAAGGATGTCAAGAAACTGAAGCAGGTCCTGCAAAGACCTGCTGGGATGGCTAGGGACTGAGAGCACATGAATTACGGGCAGAGTTTGGGAGAAATGGGTTTGTGTACTCTGGTGAGGGGAAGCAAAGGGGCCATCTAATAAGAACCTACAACTACTTGAAGGGAGTAACAAAAATGACAGAGCCAAACCCTTCCTAGTAATTGCAAGTGGTGTGTCAAGGGTGCTGTGGCCAGAGGTTGCAGCTTAGAAGCTTCAAACTACTTAGGAAGAGCTTTTTCATTTGTTTGCTATTGCAGGTCTGTAATAAGGTAATTGGAGATGATATGTCTCCATCCTTGGACATTTTCAAGACTAAGATAGACCAAACCATGGCTGAGCTGATCTAGTGTTAGCAGTAGTCCTTCTTGGAGAATGACATTGAGCTAGAGACCTGCAGAGTGCCCACCAACACTTCTGAAGGTCTGTGTAAACTTTGACTCCTGGCCAGCCTCCTTATCTAGAGAACTACGGTGAAGTACTTGCTGGATGAAAAGCTGGACATGACCCAGCACTGTGCGCTGGCAGCCCAGAAGGCCAACCGTATCCTGGGCTGCATCACCAGCAGCGTGGCCAGCAGGTCGAGGGAGGGGATTCTGCCCCTCTGCTCTGCTCTGGTGAGACCCCCCCTGCAGTGCTGCGTCCAGCTCGGGGGTCCTCAGCACAGGAAAGACATGGACCTGTTGGAGCGGGTCCAGAGGAGGCCATGAAAATGATCAGGGGGATGGAACACCTCTGCTATGAAGAAAGGCTGAGAGAGTTGGGGGTGTTGAGCCTGGAGAAGAGAAGGCTTCGGGGAGACCTTATTGCAGCCTTTCAATACTTGAATGTGGCTTATAAGAAAGATGGGGACAGACTTTTTAGCAGGGCCTGTAGCGACAGGACAAGGGGGAATGGTTTTAAACTAAAAAAGGGTAGATTTAGTTGAGATATAAGGGAGAAATTTTTTACGATGAGGGTGGTAAAACACTGGCAGAGGTTGCCCAGAGGGGTGGTAGATCCCCCAGCCCTGGGAACATTCAAGGTGAGGTTGGACGGGGCTCTGAGCAACCTGATCTAGTTGAAGATGTCTCTGCCCATGGCGGGGGGGTTGGACTAGCTGACCTTTAAAGGTCCCTTCCAACCCAAACCATTCTGTGATTCTGTGAAATGGGGAGCAGCATCACTGGAGTGATGCTCAGCTTGGTCTCGAAGCACTGAACTGTTCAAGGTGGGTCATTGACTCAGCTGGTAACAGGGTGAAGGTGTGTGTTTCTCTCTTGGCATTTCCCCCCAGTTTATTTGACACAAGCCACAGTTGTTGCTGCCTCTGGATGAGACATTATTAAAAACTACTCAGCTAAAAATAGGCTGTGGTGAACCAGACTCCGTTGGTTCATCTGACAGCGTGCCCTGCTTCCACCTCTTGCCATCAGACGTCTTCTTTCTTTTAATTAAATTTGGTTTTTTATCTTTTTGGATTTTTTTTCTCTCCCCCACTCCCCCCATGGATTTCATTTCTGTACCACAGGGCTGAGTTTCTTCTGGGCTTTTGGAAGTACGGAGTTATTAGCTGATACATAGCAATTTCCACTGGCCATGATAAACTGTGGTTTCTGTGATTCCGTCTCTAAAGTTTCCTGGATTTTTAGTGCTTCTTGAAAATTCCAGGAGACTGTATGGTTCAAGGATAGAGTTAACAGAACGCCTTGCCTTGCTTTAGTATGGTCGTGCTCAAGTATTTAATGGTGCCTGTGACCAGCAATTTCAGCTGAAGCAAAATGTGTAGTTGTCAGTTGGTTAGACTACTAATGTACTATAAGAAGAAGTGCATTTTTAACAAAAATAAATAGGACTATATTCTCAGCTTGGTTAAACTGCCATAGCTCGGTTGATTTCAGTGAGGTCATTATGGTAAAAATCGTATCTTCCTTTTAGGTCTTTTTAACTCTGTATTACATGTTGGATGGCATTGGGGGAAAAAAACCCAAATAAATGTATCTGCATTATAGTGGAACAGTTGGTAGAGTACTTCAGACAGACAACTTGCTGCATTGTTATTAGTTGGATTAAAAATTCTTGCGAGAAATGTAGGTAAGTGCTAATAAGCAGAAGCTTGGTACGACTTACATCTGTTGTCTTCCATGAAGTTTTCCTATTTTCTTGATAAATAATTTGTGCTATTTAATATCTGGAAGAGTATTATTTGGAAGGTCCATTAACTGTCTGGAAGAAGTGATAAGGAAGAGAGAAGTTGTGAGTCCCCTGAATACTAAGGAAGATAAAGAAATGTTTTAAAGACATTTGGAAAGCTGAGTATGGGTAGGAATGAGAATGAAATTCATCATGGTAGAATTCAAGCGAATATGCCTGATAAAATAATTTGCACTGATGTTTGAAGGAGACAAGTAATTTCAGAAGTGGTAAACAGGATGTATCAGACTGTACATGTCTACGGCATGGTATGGCAACAGAAAGCACGAGCATTCTGTTGTGCAGGCTGGAGTGCAGGCTGGTTTTGTTGAATAAATTATGTCCCGTAACAAAGAGGTGGCAACTTCTCCTTTACCCACCTTTCAAATAAGATCTATCAAATATGGTTCTGAATCCTCTGATGCCATTGGGGGTTCATATAGTGTATGTAAAATTACGGGAGAGGAGTGGGAGGGTGAAAAAAAGCGTGGTGGTAAGTGTGAGCAGCCTGGTTTAAGAATCTGGCAGAATATAGTGGCGGAAAACAAGTAAGATAACATGGAAGTAAAATGAGAGAAAAGGGAAAGGAATGCTTTAACAGTAAATGAATGAGTTTTAGGAAGGACAAGTTACTGGGAGAAAAATCTGCTTTTCATCTGTGGAAGTCTTGATGGTGCCACCACGGTGGATGACTGGGAGGTAAAGTGTACTTAACAGTTCTGCAGTGGCTGAGAAGTCACTTAGGGTGAATTAAATAGCTTGTGCAAAGTAAGTTCAACAGTAAAGTTCAAAATGAAAGCAGTAGTCAAGCCTCAGAGAAGAATAAACAAATCCAAGATGTGTGCCTTGCTAACTACATGTAAGAATTAGTTCTGAGTTGAGTCTTTGTTTCTGACTTTGACTTGAGGGCACTGGGTCTTGCCTTTCTATGAAGAGGCAAAAATAATTGCAGATCATTTTCCACTCTGGAACACTGTGACCTACCTTCTATAGATCTGGTAACTTGAAATAACTCCCAGCTCATTACCTGCATTTTAGTGCTGTCCCAGTCTGAGAACACTACTTGGTCTCCACAAACTCCAAAGAGATACTTGCTGCTACGTTAAAAACATCACGTTAGTATTTGCATTTATCGTGAGTTCTGATGAATTTTCATGCACTGAAAAATGTCTAGGAGGTGTCACTCTGCTAAAAGTAGAAATACTTTTTAATAAAACCAGAAGATGTTTTACAGCTTTGCTTCAGATAAACTCTTCCTCCACATTCTTTAGTTAGTGTTGTTCAGAACGAATGTGAAAGGAGCTAAGAGAATTTACCACCTATTCTTTACGGTGGAATAAATTCTTTATTTCATATTTTCAGTTTATAATATTCAGCATAAGGTTTTTTACACACATAGAAGGTTTCAGAATCCTACATTTTTTGCTTTGTCAGACAGAAAGTATATGTAAGAAATTTGAAGTTTAGAGTCGTAATTCAGGCACTATATATAAATCCTTTCATTTCACATCTTGGGCTTCATTCTATCTTATGCCTATGAGATCTTCAGATTTTTGTATTACTATTTTTGATTTGCCCACCCAGTTTTTGAAAATGGTTTTGTTATGTTCAGTACCAGCAGATTTCATAGTCTTTCCTATTCAGGGCACCAGATCTAGGTCCAACTGAATTCTATGTGAGGCATTGAATGACTCCAGTAGAATCCAACTTAAAGAAAGAATGGAGGCAACCTCAGGGCCTCCATCAACACAACTGACAGCTGCATTTCCCTGCTGAAGTAGTTGCATTGCCACTCTGAAGCTGATTGCTTGAGGAAGAAGTGCTCTCAGCTGCCTTGGGCTGTAGAAGAGCAATGTAAGGTAATCAATTGCCGAATCAGAATAATTTGGGTTCAGAAGGATCTCTGGTGATTCTGTAGGCCAGCTGAAAGCAGGTCTCACTAGATCAGGTTTTTCATGTGCGTGTCCAGTCGTGTTTTGAGTATCTTCAAGGATGTATCTCCTCAGTCTCTCTGTGGACCTCTTCCAGTGGTTGACCACTCTCAAACATGTTCATTTCTGTTTCTATTCGGTAAATACATGACTACAAAAAGAATGATGCAATGGAAAAGCTCTGTCTGAGGCATCTGAAAATGTAATGAGAACAGAACGACTTTTCTCGCTCTCATCATTCCTTGTTATAAACAAGTAGCAGCAAGCTGGCTATGAGGCAGTGGGAAGTGTCACAATATTGACAATATCTTCACTAACTCATTGCTGCAAAATGGTCTTTTTCTTCCATCACCATTTAATTGGACGGAAGAGTCGAGAAAAGGGCTTGGATGATTTTTACAGTCAATATATTCTTTTCCTATCCATTCTACAGAATCACATATGTGGTTAAAAGAGGGGGAGAAAGCTCTTGCAGCTTATACCAATGAGACAGAATCAGCAGAAGCAGAATATTCTCTTCTTCAAACTACGAGAACCTTCCCCATGATTATGGGCAAATCACTTAACTTTTGATGTGTTAGCTTTTTCATGGATGTCATGCTGCTTGGAGTTCCTTTGAAGTAATTGTTGATGGCTTCATATCTGCCGAAGTAAAAACTGAATAGTGGATCATCTAACCTGATGTCCTGTTTATTCCACCTTGAAGAATTTCACCAAGGTAGTCAGGCTTTGAGCTTGTGTTTCTGTAAATTAGCTGTGAAGTGTCTTAGGCAACTTGATGAGAGGCCTTCTAGGAGTCTTGCATTTTCAGTTCCTCAGTGGCCCACAGGAACAGGAGATGCCTCATCTCATGTTCTCAGTCATTCTCTTTTTTTATTGTTCTTGTTTAGCCATTTCAACAACTCGCTTTCCCCTTCCTTTGGAGAATGTTGAGCAAATCCTGAAGTCTCCGACTTTCCCTTACATTTCCACTTTAGGAGGTCATAAAATGACCTTTCTTTTCACACAACTTAAAATAGGTCTGCTTGTAAACGTGTTTAATTATATGTTAAGCCTCATTAACAGTATCTTTAGCTTGTGGAATTATCATTTTTTTGGTCTCATGTACAGCGACTTTATTAGCATGCAATTTTTTGTCTGACAATAAGCCTGTGTTATCATGGCAAAGGATCCAGTGTTGATTTTATGTGTGATCCTATGCAGCACAGTCGATGTTCCCAGTAAGATGGTGTCCTGGTTCCGGCTGGGACAGAGTTAACTTTCTCCCCAGTAGCTTGGGGGGTGTGCTGTGTTTTGGGTTTGGTATGAAAGGAGCGTTGATGGCCCATTGATGCTTTGGCTGTTGCTGGGGGGTGCTTGCACTGGTGGGGGGAGCACAGCCGGGGTGGTGGACCCAGCTGGCCAATGGGGTATTCTATACCATGTGACATCATGCTTGGCATAAATACCAGGTGCGTGGGGGGGCTCGCCCCCTGTTCGTGACACGCAGTCGTTGGTCGGTGAGCAGTTGCGTTGTGCGTCACCTGC
>NW_009186987.1:0-467 GCF_000690835.1 Fulmarus glacialis | reverse complement strand
TTCTGCCCCTTCATAGCTTGATGGCATCAGGGTACACTGTGCACCGGTGTCTACTAGAGCCTTATACTCCTGTGGGTCTGATGTGCCAGGCCATCGAGTCCACACAGTCCAGTAAACCCAGTTGTCCCTTTCCTCTACCTGGCTGGAGGCAGGGCCCCTCTAGTCCTGGTCATCATATTCGTTACTCCTTGTAAATGCAAATCAAAAGTCCTTTTATTAAGATCGGAAGTAAAATCAGGCCTTCTGCTCTGTCTGGGGAACTGCCCACTGGAAACTGAAGCAGCAGTTTTTCTGGAAGAACCCCCTTTTGTGATCGTTTTTCCTTGCAACTCACGTACCCGTACCTCTAGGGTCGAGGAAGATTTTCCATCCCACTTCCTCATGTCCTTTCTATGGTCATGCAGGTAAAACCCCATGGTGCCCCAGGGTGTGTACCCCCTATATCCTCTCTCTTGAGCAGAGGAACA
>NW_009186986.1:6405-30740 GCF_000690835.1 Fulmarus glacialis | reverse complement strand
CCAGTCAGCATGGGTTTATGAACGGCAGGCCCTACTTGACTAACCTGATCTCCTTCTAGAACAAGGTGACCTGCCTAGTGGATGAGAGAAAGGCTGTGGATGTGGTCTACATAGACCTTTAGTAAAGCCTTTGACACCATTGCCCACAGCATTCTCCTGGAGAAACTGGCTGCTCATGGCTTTGGCGGGGGGGGCCCTCTCCTGGGGAATGGCTGGATGGTCGGGCCCAAAGGGTTGTGGTGAATGGAGTTAAATCCAGTTGGCAGCCGGTCCCAAGTGGTGCTCCCCAGGGCTCGGTATGGCCTCACTGAGCTCACTATGCAGTGCGTACAATTTTGAAGTGAAAGCGATATTTCATGCTAAGGATCTCATGACAACATAGAGATCTTTATAGCCTCAGTTGTCTTATAGTGAGATAAACCACACAGAACAACTTGTAAGGAGGCCCAATGTTGTTCCTGGATAGAAGACTGCTAATTTCAAACCTGGGCTATGAATGAACACCAATTCAAACATCAATATTGTCTACTATTTCTGCATGGAGTTTTGGCACAATATAAAAAGTTCTCATTCTGATGCTGAATTATCTTGTTTTGAATAGTCCTCATGGAGCTCCCAGTGGGTCATACAGATCTGAACAAGCTCATAATGGACCACAAGACCATGTGGACTTTGGCTGGACCAGGATAATTCTTTGCTTTTTCACATAGAACTACACAGTCTTTTCATAGTAGTGACTAAAAGAAACATAATGTTTTGAAAATGTGACTGTATTTTGCAGAAGATGTATAAATGCAGAAATTTGTCCTAGAAAATTTATAAAGTTAAGCTAATCGTGACTCTGCATTGCTAGGTGAACAATTAACTTAAGGCTTACTCAAACCACCCATAGTATCAAGCACCATTTTCATCCCAAGAATCACCTAACAATTATCAGTGCATTCATTTTGAAGTAGAGTGCTTACAGGTTGTTAAGGTAATGCTCTGTCTCATGTTTATAAAACACAGACAGGAACTATGAAGTGGCTATCTAGTAAGTTCAGAGATGAGTAGAAGAGAACCTGATCTCTGCTTAAGTGCTTATATTTATTGTGCTTTAATCACCCTTTGGGCTAGATCACTACAAGGAAGAGTTCATCTCCTGCTTGGGAGAGTTCAAAAAGTGAATACTTGTTTCTCCTACATCTGAACTCCAGTTACTGTATAGGCAGCAATACAAATATTATAAGGCTACAGATCAAGCAAGTAAAAAGAAATGTGACATATGACATGGGAGTAGTCATCTGGGAAAAAAAAAAAAAAACAAACCTTAGATTTCTGATCCTGATTGTGTTGCTGCAGTTATTTCATTAACTCATTGGATACAAAACAGAAAGAGATTAAATGTGTATTTCCATGTTTTTCATCTAACTTTAAGAAACTGCAATACATTGTACCTAGCACAAATGTAATCAATTGATAAATTCATCTTTGTACCTTCAGCTGGATCATTATTAAGTTCCATCTAAACATACTTAGAGAGGCAAATACTCGGTTTCACATGGAAAAAAAGAAAACCCCCTGTACCTTGTTGCCTAGGTCACTACAACACATCAGGTTATTAATGCCAGCCATTAGTTCTTTGCTATGTAAATAGTAAGGTCTTCCAGGATTCTAAGAGCAGACTGCAAAGGCAGCATTAGTGAATTCTGCTTTGGGAGTAAACAGACCAAGCTTGACTACTTGAAATGTTAAATTATTCAGTGAGATTTAATTCAATTTATCGTCTTTCTATTCTTTTCATAGATATGTTCATGTGTCCAATAAATACATGTTTAAATTGGAAGAATTTAATGCAGAGAACTGATACAATTCAAAAGATGAGAATCTAGAAAATAATTCATGTCATATCAGACTGCCATTCTGCTTTGCTGATCTAGAATATGTAGGTTCTTGTTTTATGAATGGACTGAAAAAGAACATTCATTCAAGATCATTCATCTGAGTTCTCTCAACCAGACTTAAAGCTCCATTTCTTTGTCTTCCTCCCCCATTTCTGGACTATCTATCTTCCCTTGAACAGTTTCACGTTTCTAAAAATACAGACTAATTATATGGATGACTTTTTAACAGCAGGTGAAGTTACCACATTAAAGTGCATGACCTAAACTAAAATTTGTAACTAAATTTTAATTAATATTTATTTTATAAATTTGCCCCCAAACCTACACCATCTGTATTTCCAGAGGTTATACTGTACACACTGTACACCATTAATCATGTTCTTCTATTAGTGATGTCAGGTGTAGTTCTGATCAGTTCATTATTCCCACCACCTCACCCCATCTAATCACACAGGCAGCTGAAATCATTTGGCACATACTTCCAGTGGAGTTTCCTTTTCAGGGGCACTTTCATGTTCCACTGTGTTAACATTTTTATGTAACCATGAGAAAAATAAAAAAGTAAAGCAAATGTGAATTTAGGCAGCAGCAAAGAACTTCCAAAACAACTACCTCTACCTACCCTAACTAATCATTTTTCAACTCTGTTTTTTGACTTTTGCAGAGTTCCTAGAAGTTTCTGGACACTTTGGCCAATATGAATTGAAATTTGGATGGACAGTAACTTGCTGCTGTTGACTAGTCAGGAGCACAGTTAAACACCCAAAAAATTTGATTGAAGTCCAGAGGAAAGAACGTGTGAATCTACAAAAAGTGCTATGCTTTGAAACATGAACTATTCACAGATTATGACATCAGTGCCATGGAAAGTGGGAATGACTAGAACAATTTCTCTACAGCTCAGCATTTGTACAAGACTGGAAGCTCAAAGAAAATAATGTGATCAAAATGTATTTTGATGCCCACTGTTTAGTGTTTCCATGCTGCAGTACTTCTAGGTAAATGTAAGAAACCACAAGGAAAAGTATGAAAACGGTGTGGACTGGGGTCTTGAAAGTGGAAGAAATGAAGGTTGTGATTTAGAAATATCCCCAGCCCTGACTGTAATGTTTTAAAAGTTGTATGTGTCCTTCTACGGTGGTTGTACTCCTAATCCATAATTCTTTCCAGTGGTTTACAAGGATTAAATTAGGAGAAATGTAATGCAAATCTCTAAATAGGAGAGAAGCCTGCAGAAATTTCTTCCCAGGAAACTAGTATGTATTCTAAGAGTATACTTGTTTTGAAAGATTGTTTCTCTGGACTGTTTTTGTTCTGACTAAACAGTACCAGCCTGTACAAAAGCTGTTGTGTAGTTGATATTTCCCTCTCAGATCTGAATTGAATGGGCATTCACCTAGGTGAATTAAAAGTTAACTTTGACCTGCTGAGGTGACTGGTGCCAAGGAATAATTTGTTAGGAAGTTTAGGATAGGTACTAATCTAAACTAATAAAAACATTTGTTACCATCCTGAGAAAGGTGATGGGTGGATGAAACAGAACTGTTCTTGATGAGTCTATAAGAGTCAGAAGGAATCCACAAAATATTTAAGGTTTATTTTCTTGAACAAAGCCTCTATGAATACCCTTTAATATTTTCTTAATTAGAGTTTTTCAGGGTTTTTTTTAATATTTTGAGACATTAAAAAAAAGATATTATTCAAGCTTTCCAGAAACAATTTATCTTAAAAAAAAAAGGTAAAAAAATAGAACTTGAGAGAAAAGAGGAGGAAAAAAGCATTGAGAGGCAATCTATTGTCAAGCTGATTCTTCAATACCCCTTTCTAGCACACATTCATTAATTACCCAGCTGCACAGCCAGTGAGAGATGTTTTCTGTGAGGATATTTTCAATGACAGATCCTATAATACTGTGCTGCACTTGTTCAGTAATAACACCATTCAGAAATTGTTTTTAAGTTATTAAAGAAATGCTATGAAAAAAAACCAACCACCACCACCACCAAAAGTTTCAAAATAATGGGTCATATAACATTACATTATAATGATACCTCCTAATTCCAATTACATAAAGTGAATTTCAAAATGGACTTTTCAAATGTATGTAGGTAAAGCCTATTAGGAATCCCCCATGCTTTTTTCCCATAGGAAGTTAGACTGCTCAGGATTCATAGAAGATAGTAAGTCCTTATTCAGGAGCTCTGCCCTTTCTGAGCTTTATGTAGCATTAACGAACGTCATCACATCTATTTGCTGGATTAAGTACTTCAAAGGTATGTATTTTTTGAGGTGAAAAACTGGGACACAGTTTTAAGATGTACAGTTGGAATAACTATAATTATTACTATTGTAATGTTTTCATTTTCCATTCAGCATTTTTGAGAGGGAGGGTACAGACACTGCAGAATTACTAATCTAGATGTGAATGCATGGATTTTGTAATTTCCTTATGTTTTAGAGATACCTATCCAAAACACTTTTTGGAAAGACGCACAATCTGACAATGGAGTTCATTTCTACTATATTGAATGGTCTTGGATCCCTGTAATGAGATCAAAATCTTGTACATACTTGAAGCTGGAAATGGTGTTTACATTTGCAATGCTTCAGTTTTTCTGCAGTTCCTGTTGTAGCTGTTCACATATCAGGTCATTCTTGCATTTTCAGCCAAACACTTGTATCAAATAGGAAAGTTCACAAGGAAGCTCTTGCCTTGTATTTAGTTTTTGTAGGTTTTGTTTGTCTGTTTTTTACAGATACTATATATGACTTCCTAGCATACATTTCATGAAGAGCAATCACTGAAAATTCATAAGGCTTTTATCCTCCACAGCATTCTCTATCTTATGATTACACTACTTCTTACTTAGTTTCTTGCTAATTCTATTCTAACCTATTTCTTGCTAATCTGTCAATGCTCAGGCCTGTCAACATTATTACACCATGCTAATTTATAGGCAACTTGGTACAACTATTTACAATCTGTATGGTATTCTTTTTGTGTCCTTTTGGGTAACAGTAGTAATAATGTTTCTCTAATATCTAGAGGTGTAAACACTTTAGAATCTATTTTTCTAATAATTATAGTGTTTGTAAAAACAAGGCCTTGTTTAAAATAGCTCATAATCCAAAACAAATAAGTGGAGGAAACAAACAATGGACTAAGGAGATTTACCTAACACCATACTTGAAAGCAGAAGATAAAAAGTAGTTTCTTGGGCATGAGAATGGTCTTGCCATTCTTTTAATCTAGGGAACTAAAGAGAAGTGATTATTCAGGACTCTTGCTTTTCTGGCCATGTCTCGTTGTGGCTGCATTTCAAATTTTGGAGATCCTGCTGAGCCATGGGGTGAAGCATTCTCAGTACTCTTAATATGGTTCTGGGAGCCATTAGATAATTCAGGGTTCATATCTGTTCAGATTTGGCTGGGCTGGTCTTTCTTTTATTTCTTGAATTTGGTGCAAATGATCTTGTTTTATTGCACATGATTATGTAGTAGGTGATGATTGAGGTTAATGTGATGACAGCTTTCTGCATAATCCAAAGTAAAAGAAAAAGGTGGAAGTAGAGAGAAGAAAAAATAATAGAATGTGTTGGTTTCCTTTCTTTTATTCTTGCCAGGGTAAAAATATTAGCCATATGTTAAACATCATTATAACAGTCTCAGCAATGATCATAAAAATGAGAAACAGATAAAAAGACTATGGAACTCAAGGAAAGAAGATGGTTTTGGCATGCCACTTTAGTTACTCATGTTCAGTGTATAGGGAAAATGGCTGAACTGTGGGATCAAAAGCTGTTTTAGTTAATTAATTGTGAGCCTATTTAACATGTTCATTAGAGCAAGAAGTTTATTATTTGGCAAATTATTACTTACTCTGTTATTTAAGCCTATGCAATACGGACATCTGTGAAATTTGATGGTGTAAGGCACTGACATGAAAATGTACTTGGAGGGTTTAGTATTATAGAGAAAAGTTTAGAATCTCTCTGTTACTGAATGGTATTTATCTCTGTCCTTTCCTTTTTTAAGCATGAGAAGAATATGTAGCAGAAACAGAAACACTCAGGGATATAGCTCCCAGTTTTCTCACAAAAAGAAAAACAACAACAACAAAAAGAATAATTAACTGCAATGTTTGCAGATGCTGCTGTATGCACATCATGGTTTATTGATATAGTTTAGGCAAACAGCCAAGCTATATGATTTTTGGCTTACAATAACAAAACAAAGCAAAAAAAAAAAAAAAAAAGAAGATAGCTTCTTCTTTCAATGTGACTTTCCAAGATTTCTCAGGAAATTAGTGCCAAGTTCATTACATAGAGGCCTCAGTTATGACTCCTCCCCCATACTTGCCCTTTTTAGTTCCACTGTGCTTCACCATACATAAGTACAGAAATTATTTATATTTCAGCTAACTTAGAGGAATTAAAAAGCCTCTCATTTACCTTTTAAATTCCCTGGATAATTGGGTATCCCAGATGTTTGCTTCTGTTTTTCCTACAGTGACTCCTGTGGAAGAGGTCAGCTGTTCTCTTGAAGTCTGTGCTTTTAAATACTTTTTTTCTGACTCATAGTAATGAATAAGACTAATTTAGCACAGATCAGACTATGTTTTTCTGTTTTTCTTAGATAAACCCGATAGTTGCTTTCTTTCCTCCTTTGCCTAAGAAGCTAAAACATATGTGTCTGATTCCATAAAGCCTTGAATGTGTGTCTACACCATTGTCATGGTTTAATCTGACAGGCAGCCAAATACCACGCAGCCGCTTGCTCACTCCCCCTGCCCCCCCAGTGGGATGGGGAGAGAATCGGAAGGGTGAGAGTGAGAAAAACTCATGGGTTGAGATAAAGAAGTTTAATAGAGCAGAAAAGGGAAAATAATAACAATAATGATAGAATATACAAAATGAGTGATGCACAATGCAATTGCTCACCACCCGCACTGACCAATAACCAAGTAGCGATCGGTGCTTCCTAGATCACGCCTACCATTCATATACTGAGCATGACGTCACATGGTATGGAATACCCCATTAGCCAGCTGAGCTGGCTGTCCTGATTATGTTCCCTCCCATCTTGTGTACCTAGCTCAGTCAGTAGGCGTGGGAGCTGTCCTTGGACTAGGAGGGCACTTAGCAACAACTGAAAACATCAGTGTGTTATCAACATTCTCCTCATACTAAATCCAAAACACAGCACTAGGAAGAAATTTAACCCTATCCCAGCCGAAACCAGGACATCATTCAATAATACATTTGCATGTACAAGAACTACTGGATGAAATTTCACAAAATCAAGCAACAACATGCTTCGCATGTGTGTCTATGTATGGAAGTCTTAGGTATGCATTGCAAAATCTCCACAGACACACGTGGCAAATGCAAAAGCCCATTGGCTTTCCCTGCAGTAGTTTACTCAAATCTCTAACACAGAAGCCTCTATAATTATTCTTATGGGCTGTTACCATTTAAGCTTCAGCATGAAATTGTGAACGAGGTTCCAAAATTATTAACAGTCTAATTGTAGTTGCATGTATTTGAATTTTAAATATGCTTATTGGTCTGAATCATGAGTTTTATTAGGGCCAGACTGGAACATTTAATTGTAGTAAATGGAGGCTGTCCCTGTCATGTTTGCAAAAAAGTCCCTTAACCCAAGAAGGCAGCAGCTGTTTCCACTGCTGCTGGATACAACCTTTTCTGCACCATCAATTCTTATGCCTGCAAGAGCCGATCACTGGTTGGTGATGCCCTCCTTTTTTCACCCCTCCACCCTGAAAAGCTATTGGAGCAAAACTTTCACCAAAACTGTGAACAATAATAACAGCTTCAGTTCAGAAAACAATTTGAACCAGGAAGAATCACAGATTCTTCCTTCGGACTATAATTCAGACTATATGGACAAACTTTATGTAATAAAAGCCAAATTCCAAAACAGTGGTGGATTTATTCTGATATTTTTATTAATAAATATTTTCTTTATTTCCCTAAAGCATTTCCATTTCATAAAAAAAAGGATGCATTGCTGTCCCTATGTTAGGTGGATACATTAATCCATAAAAGTGTGAATCTCATGTAAACATTGATACAGAAGTGTTGGGGTTTTTTTATAGGGATATATTTCTTACATCAATTGGTGTTAAAGTAAACCAGCATAGGGCTTTTTATGATTGATACTTGCTGCTTAATTGAGGTACATATCACCATACCAGAGCTCATCACATACAAAGAGTTTCAAAAATAATTTTTAAAAAGCTGGAAAAAAATAAAACAGATAAATAAAAAGGGAAATGTAATAAACGATAGCTGGGGATTTTCCTTTTTGTTTGCCTACTAACTTGACCAAGCAGCCTTCCCCCCCCCCTCCCCCCTAGACTGCTTTCCTATTTATCACTACTGGAAAGGAAGGGACACTACAAAAAGAAAAAAAGAAAAAAAAAAAAAGACAAAAAAGACAAAGAGCAGTGTAGTCTTATAAGTAGTAGGCAAAGATGTATTTTTCTTTCAGAGTTCAATGAGCTTATATTTTGTTTGCTTTTCTCTGAAAGGGGATGTCTACTGAGAGCAATGCAGTTACTTGCATAAGTGGCTTTAACCCAATACCAAAAGTGCATTATATTCAAATGTTAATCTCTTCTTGCTGGTGAACTAGACTGCATGCCATCATACTTATTGTGAAGTATTTTAAAACCTGCATAATAGACTGCTACAATAGGAAGGAGGGCAGAAGGGTAAGAAGGCAGGAAAGAAGGAAGTCAGGAAGGGAGGGATCAAGTGAGGGAGGACATGATGGAAGAACAATCCTTCAGGTAAATTAATGTAAGTAAATAAAGGTTAGTAAAGTTGCTTGGTTATCTACAGTGACCACATTGTCATTTTCTCTTAGTAAAAGGAAATCATTATTATGATGATGCCAGTTCTAATAGGTATTTTATGGACGGACATAAAGAAACTACATGAGATTCAGCTGTTAGTGTCCTAATGTAAATCTCAGCCCAAACTCTTAGCCATCATAGTATTCTGGGTGTATTAAAACCCAAACCAAACCAAACCAAACCAACAACAAAAGTAATCCCAAAACCAAAGCAACAGCACCCCCCCTCCCCAAAACAAAACAAAACAAAAAAACAGAAGAAAACAAAAACAAAACCAAAAACCCCACAGAGTTTGAGATCAGAAAATGGTTGACAGTGTCAATGTGGAGAGTTAATGTTTCTAACAAGAGCTTGATTAAACTTAAGACAAGGGGCTGATTAGTAATCAGGTGGAGTCAAGATAGTCCAAACTCATTCTACCTTATTTTAAGCTCTTTAATGGGTTGTTTAAGAATTTAGGCTGCATCCTTTAGGTTCCCACAAGACAGAAAAAAATTTCGCCCACCCCCACCCCCCCCGAAATTGCTTAACTCCCTAGGAGCACACCCACTCCTGTATACTCCTGTCTCTATTCCTTGACTGTAGGGCAAGCCTAACAATATCTAGATTGCAAAGTAAAAATGGGCTGTGAAGCAAACTTTGCCTTGTGATCAAAGGGTACAGGATGTTTTGCATCATTCTGCTGAGAAGCAGCAATATTCTTACTTACAAGAAAATAAAGGCATCCAAAATAGAGCCAGGAAGTCAGCTAACAGATTAACAACGCTTAATTAAACAATTTTCTCCCTAGCTCTCTGTCATTTGCTAATATATTTAAATAACTGTACTCTAGATGCAACTCATACTTCGAGGAACAACTCTTCTGAGATACTTTACTATTGTAGAAAAAGGTTAGAGGTACTCATGGGGCTAAACAACAAATGAAGGAAGAGCATATACCTGAAAGACAGCAAGGAAACTTTACTCAGGATGAAAGAAAACTATCTAAACCAGAATTCTGAAAGAAGTGTACAGAAAGATGGAGTATGTGGAGTAATAAAACGCTCATGAAATTATCCCTAAAGTCACCTACCCTTATTATTTCTGATTTTAACTTGAAGTTCTATGGGTATCAGCTAAGCACTTTTCACTGCTTGATTTTTCTTCTCTGTTGGCTTTAATGAAGATTGCCCTTGGGGCAGCCTCTTCAACCTGGCAAATTTCAAAGTACACCTTTTAAACAACTGAACTTTTCTCATAAGAAAATAGATTTTCCTGATATTATATATTTCATATGATGGGCAAGAATAATAATATGTATTTCTTAGCAATATGTTCGCATGCAAGTAAATTCAGGAAAACAGAATGTGGGGAAAAATACTTGAGAAGAAATGAAAACAAAGATGTAGGTGGTTACCGGGGACTTATTATGATGCTAATCTTTTAATTGGCTCTGAAAATAACTGAGAGCTTATATATTTTTGACTAATGTTGTGCTAATCCAAGAAGAATGAGAATAATATCTTTTTGCTAAGCCAGAACTGGAAAATGAAGAGAAGAAAACTAGCTTGCCCATGATACAGAATGTCAGTACTGCAATTAATAACTCAGTTTTCAGAATCAAGCACATCACAGTAATATTAGGCATCTCCTATCCCAACATTCAAAATGACACAGTAAGTTAGAAACACAAGGCAATTTTACCTATCACGTAGCATTTCTTGTTATCTTAAGAACCTTAATACATTCTGACAGTCTGTCATCAAGCAATCCAGTTTCAGGATAGCTTTTCTGGCTTAAGCTTTCACAGCAGCTGGAGTCCTACACAAGGAACACCCACCACACTAAAATCACTATTCTTCCTGTTAATGTATCCCACAGGTTACCAAAATGAAAAGCAGTTACACTTTTTCACTTTAAGAGTCTGATTAAATTATCGCGTACTGTTTGTATGATGAAAAACCTGTTTAAAAAGAATCTGTTTCATCACACCTTTCTTTTCACTGTGTTCACTTTATAGGAAATCAAGACGTGTGTCAAAAACTTTGCTTTCACATATTATTTATTGTGCTTAAAAACTAATGTCATTAAGAGCTAACTGGAATGAGTTTGTAATTTAGTGGCATGCTTTTATTGGTTTGTTTGTTTCCCATGCTACAGTTCAAAAGCCTTCGGTTTCTGTCTTCTGCCTTGTGTGTGAACTACACTTCAAGCAATCTGGCTGGATTTAACTCCAGATTAAGAGACCTAAATTTTTCTTCCTACATGTGGACCAGGTATCAAAACTCCCAGGACAGTTAATTATGTAGCCAAGACAGTAAAGGAAATCTGTACATCTTCTCAGCTCACTGTAGATATATACATGGAGTCAGCTATCTACCTCTCAGTTCAATAGCCCTCACATAGGCAAGAAGTGCCATTTCAGGTAATTTATGATGTCTGAGTCATCTTCAGGGGCTTGCAGATATGACAGAGGAACTATAGAAGACCTATGTTTGTGTGGTAGATGGAGCCCAGACAGCAAGCATGTCCAATGTGCACAACTAGAGTGTCATGTGTGACACAGTCATTTCACCTGAATTGAGTCTCCATTGAGTATAAAGACAATAGAAATTTAGGCAAGATAACATGTAGACACCTGCATCTAGACCCCTAAATTTAGGTGCCTTCAAGCTGAAGCTAAATTTCAGTTGTTGTATTCAAGTTATGTTTTAAACCAATAATATTTTCTATAGAATGTAACTAATTCAATTACAGTTAAACGTTCCACATGTCTTTCTGTTACCTTTACCTAGTTTTAATTCTTGAAGTCTCACTTCTTCTTTCCCAGTGTCTTTTTCTCCCACGATATTTTTTCCTAATTTTTCATTTTTCCGTAATTCTTCATTTTTCTGTAATTCTTCATTTATCCGTAATTCTTCATTTTTCCGTAATTCTTCATGTCTACAAATCTTCATCTTATCTCTTGGAAGAGTTTCATATTTTTAAACTCCAGAAATTCATCTGTCTTGAAAAACAGTTCTACTCCAGTTGTCGTTGATTTCCTCCTTAGTTATTTTCTAAACGTCTTCTTTCATTGGTACATAAACTTCCCAGTATACTCTAGGAACTATATACATTGTTACTACACCTGTACATATAAATATGAATTAGTTTAATATGATAGGCAAAAGAATAAATTTCATCCTTAAAAGAATTGCTTAGGGGCTCCAGTTATCCTCTACTTCATAGTCATTCAGTATGTTTTTGCAGTAAAGTAACTGTTTGCTTTTGTTTTTTTTTTTTTTTCTTTTTTTTTCTCTCCATAACCTAAAGGCAATTAAATTATATGGCAGCTCTTATGGGGTAGATAATAATATACTGAATTACATTTTCAAATAACGTATGAATAGGCTTTGAATCTGTGTAGCAAATATAACTTTTCATATCAAAATTTGTTCTGAAGCAAAGATACCAAGCTGAAATCTAGATTTTGAGAAAGATTGGTTCTGGATGAAACCTTAGGAATTCAGCTCTGATTCTGCTTTATGTAGGCAGAGCAGAAATCCACTTTTGGCTTCAAGGATAGAAGAGAACGGATGTGGACAATGCTGAAAGAGACATCCAACCATGAACATCAGTGCGAAGGAGACTTTATCAGCAAAAATGTGAAGGAATTGCTGCCCTTCATTAGAAAATACTCTTATTTTCATGTAAAAAGACAAAGCTAGGAGTATTTGCAAGACTTTTCACTATTCACTCAAGCATTTCTTTGTTACTTTTTATTTTCTTTTCAGGCACCCATCTAGAGGCAATAAAATTGACCAACACACAGTAAATAACTGAATGTTATTTAGCTCAACCATTTGATAAATACTTGAAAAAGGCATAGTAGCAGTAAGAGCTGGCATTAAAAGATTCACAAAAAGAAGATTATCATTGACAACATGGAATCCCTTTGACGGCTTTGGCCAATGTGGGGGGAAAAAAAAGGTATATTACACCAAGTACAAAACTTTTTCTGCAGTGTACATATTACTTATGATCAGAATCAAGAAATCATAGAATCATATAGGTTGGGAGGGACATCTGAAGGCCACCTAGCCCACCTCTGCACTCACCTTCAACATTGGGCTCTGTAGCAACAAAAGGGTCCAGCTTTTGTAGCAAGACCTTATACAAATTTTGTAAAAGAAACCTGAAAACTTCTTTGTAATTTCAAATTAGTACATTGAATTTAGTCCAAATTCCTAACCCCAATGCAAATAGCACACAGCTATAAATCTTAGGTTATAATACTAATTAGCATGAAATTAGTGCACAGTGATATTTGACATCAGGAATTTTAAAGATGTATAGAAATTAAATGTAAGTATGTATAACATACAGAACTGGAAATGTTGGATTCGTCTCACTTAATTTAAGCTCCAAGATTCTGTAAACTTATTTTAAAAAAAAAATCTTTCATATTCAATATCATTATTTTATGGGAACTAACATAAAATATGCGAGGCCATGCTTGTTTTGCCCCTGTTTTCCCACCTTCACAGAAAAAATCTTCAGGTTTTTTGTTTGTTTGTTTTTAATAGTTTAGAAGATTTTCACTATTTATCCTTAGTTCTCCTTGAAGGTCAAGCCCCAATTAACTTTCAGTAACACTCTGCATTTTCTGCTACACACAAAAACTAAGAAAGCAGAAGAATCCGTGACCTGGTACCAGAAACACAGGAAGCAATAAATCTATATAGATAGATTTTTATTTTATATATACATTATATGTATGTATGTATATATGGCTGATTTCACAGCAGTATCATTAAAGTTCATCTTTGGAAACAATAATATCCTTGGAAAAAAGTGGTAAATTCTACTTCCTTGGAAATAAGGAGTCTTGGAGGTTCAGAGTGAGATGAATGGGGTAATTCATACATCTCAGAGGCTTTATTCTGTTTTTCTACTTGCCTCAGGCAGAAGACAGTTCATCAGTTTACAGTGTCTTCACGTGTTTGAGGTTATATCTCTTGACACCATAGAGGATATAAATACAATAAAAAAGTAAAAACTTAGGATCATGGAAAAAAAATTTTGGGGAGTGTTGAATTTCAGAGTTATGGGAAACACACAGCTCTATTTACACCAAAATATACAAGCATGCATCTAGGGGACTTAAACCTAGACATTGCCTTATAATTCTTCCAAAGAGTGTAGAGGCATGACAAAAAAACACTGAGTTATACTCAGCACCAATTTTCATCACCTTTTTCTGTTGTAAATCTATTTCAGCCTCTTTCAACCCTTCTATTTCACTTAATAACTGATCGTTCTTTGATGTAAATGTTTATAAGTTTTAAGACCATAAAATAGGAAAAAGGAAAAGTCACATTGTGTAGGGGAAATATTACCGAAAAATTGAAAATGCCAGGCAAAAAACATTTTGCTTTTAAGGACTAAAGTACAGACACTGTCATGTCTGTGAGTATCTTCAACATAATAATCTGTGACTTGAATGTAATACGCAATGAGTGTGATGCAGAGGCTGTTATGGTTTCAGGGGCTTCTATGACTTTTACTGAATGTAAAATCCTACAAACAAATATGTTAGACCTGATCCTGGAGCAGTAACTCACAGAATGAGATCGTGTCAGTGCAAATATGTGTGTACCTTTATATTAAAACCGAAACCATTTCTTCCTCCCATACAAAGAGAGTTAACCTTGTTGCCTATATGCTTTCAAGAATTCAGAATAATTGTGCTAACATAAAAAAAAATATTTTTTTCACTGAGTACCCACACATAATTGTCTTATAGAGTGGGCACAGGCTTTGGCACATTATGTAACCATTCCTAGAGTAAATGTTTTTGTTAAACAATAGAGAAATATTTAAAATTCTGTTTTAAAGGAAAATTTCCAAAGTTAGAGACAGCATGCATGCTATCGGTATTCAATGGGAGTTGGGTGCCTAACTGCCCTTCATGCTTTTGAAAGTGTCTCTTTTTTTTTTTTTTTTCCTGGATGTTCTAAGTAAATCAAAGTAAATGGAAAGTTTCTCATTTGGTTCAGGGGTATTTAGATCAGACTGTAAAGACTTGAATTTCTTCCCACACTGGTGACGACATCAAAATCTGTTGACTTCTGGCTTCAGGACAAGTCCCTAAAATGCCTTCTTTCTCATAACATGCACCGTTTCCTTTAATACATTCATTTTCCACAAAATTCTCACAGTTCGTATTTATATAGTTTACCTGTAAATAAACTATGTCTTTCCTATGAATTTATCATCACTATTACCACAGAGTTCTAGATGATCTTATTGTATCTCTAATGTTTAATATAGCATTCTGGTAGTTTTTCCTCCAATTTACTAGGTACATTATTATAGTGCACAAAATTCTCTTTCCCCACCCGCCTCCCCTCCCTGTGCCATGCTTGCCATATGCTCATAGAATATTTTTTTAATAACTTTCCTTCTCCTAAATGTCTTGTATTACACCCTGCAGGTAAAGTAAGAAGGAAAAACTAAAAGACAAAATGAAGGAAACATACAATGAAAATCCATGTTTAACACTATGAAGTATTTGACTCCTTTCCCACAAAATATGCCCCTTTCACTCTTCAGTATTGACTGTATGTTCTTGAAATAACAAAAAACAAGGACTGTATTTGAAATTATTGCTATTTTTGACCCTTTCCTCTCCTTGACTTACTGTTCTGTATCAAATTGCTTGATTATCTTATCATTCAGGGAAGAAAATACTCAGTTCCAGATTAATAAAACTGATTTTTTTCAGTTAATGGCATTACAAGACTAATATTCATAGTAATTGGATTAAGCAAGAGGCTGAATGAAAATGATACCAAAAATATAATTCAGAATTTTTGTTTAAAAGTATTTTTTATAAGTATGTGTTGCTTTCTTGGTAAGGGGTAACAGTAGCAGCATTTTGTTTCATGCTACTAGCTCTACATTTATGAAATAAAAACATATTTTTGGGGGCACTCAGCAGTTTCTGAAAATAATACTTATGATAATCTAAAAATATTTTAACAAATAAGAACATGAAAACTATGACCAGTAGTTAAAAAGCAATTATCATTCAAAACTAAGGAGATAATGGGTAATCAGAGCACAAATATTAGACATCTCATATCTGACTTACATATAATACTCTTTTTATATAACTGTTTTCCATTGTATGTTGTAAAAATTAATGTTAAAGTATTATCAATTATCATTCCTAAAAGAAATTAACTCTCATAAACTTCAGAAGTGAGCACCTCTGTATTTCCATTCAATTTTGCATTCTTTTTTTTACTCATAGAGAGATGTTGGGAAAGGGTATTAAAAGAACTACGTTGTTTTGGTTATATTGTTAATATTTGGAGAACTAAATAATAACAATAGTCTGCAGAATTTAGACATGTCAGAAGTGTGCTCTCTGCCCAGGCCTATCCTGAGAAGTGGAAGGTATCAGTCATCTCAAATTTGTGATTTGGTCCTGAATGCAGCTGCTGTCCTCAGCTCAGTGAGATATGGGTTTTGTGCCTCCTCACATGATTGGGTATACATTTTAAACTGTAGAATTATAGAATACTTAAGGTTAGAAGGGACCTCATGAGGTCATCTAGTCCAATTATTCCCCCCAAACACAGCACAGATGGCCAACTTCTTCCTTGGCTTCACTGTTAAAACATAGCCAGCAGTTTAAAAGAAGTGGTCATTATTCCATATGGTGGTTGTGAAATGGAGTATTTCTTCCAGTTTTGGGGCTTCCCAGTACAAGAAAGACATTGACAAACTGGAGCAAGCCACTGGAAAGCCATCAGATTGTGAAGTGGCTGGAGTACACAGTATTGCAAGGAGAGGCTGACTGAGCAGGCTTTGTTGAGTTAAGAGAACAGATGGCTAAGTGATCAACTTAACATTGTCTTCCACTCTTGAATGTGTGTTTATAGAGAAGATCTAACCAGGTTTTTCTCAATGATGCACACCAAAAGGATGAGAAGAATGAATGCAAGTTACATCAAGGAAAATTTCCTCTTGCTATTAAGAAAACAACAAGAGCAACAACAAAACCACAGGGTGGTCAGACACTGGGACAACTTCCCCCCAAAGATTCTGAAGTCTCCTTGCTAGGAGATTTTCAGAACTCTGCTGAACGATGCCTGGAGAAACTTAATTTAGAGCAGAAGTTTTCCCTGATTTGATCAGGTGGTTTATTGTCTCTTCCAACCTGAATTGTTGTATTGTTATATGGTTTCACAATTTAATACATGTGACAAATGATGAGGGAGGAACTGTAACCATACCAAAATGTTGACGGACTCTGGATATAGAAGGCACAAACCGTATATCCTACTGGGCTGATGACAGTGGTGGGATTTAGGAGCAATTTACAGATAGGAGATGATAGCAACCACTCACTGGCTGTCTCAGTGCTTCTCTATAGCAATTGCCTCGGATGACTGTGGTCAGTTTTATGGCAATCCCTGACCGCTTGCCCTGAACAAAAATGAACCAGATTATTTCCTCTCTTACACCAAAGACTAGACAAAGGTTGGTGAGACAAAAGGAAATCTAACTAAGGGGTGAAATTCAACTTCTCCTGTATTATATTATTGCTGTAAAAACCTAAATTTGAGTTGGTATATTGTCTATACTGTCAAATAATGTGCCATTTTAATCCCAGATCCTGTTCCACTGATTAAACATGTAAATGTTAGCTCTTACATACCGTTTTGGAATAAAACTGCTAGTTTCCTCCAAAACAAAATCAGATGTAATTCTAAGGATAGTTCTAGTATAAGCTTCTGAAAATATCTATTTCTGTCACTGACTATGGAAAAGATCCTGGGGTTTTAGCTCAGATGTTGATACTAGTGTTAGCAGAGATTAATACCATCCAAAATGACTGCTTCATAGTCTTTCTATATGATGGACACTAACGCTATATAGCAGTAAGATGTCTCGAACAGTAGAAAAATTCAGTGTGTGACTGTGATATAAGAGAAGATTTATCAAAAATCTAGTTATCTCTTTATGTTCTAGATAAGGTCTGTTTTTCTTTGTTTTCTCAATTACTTTGAGTATAGTCAGAAGATTTGAAGGAGTCTAAGTGACTAAGCAAACATGAAATACAGTAAATTATTTGTAGAATATGTGGGAAATTTTGACAAGTGACTATTTACTAATACAGTGTTTCCTTTCCTTTTTTCCTTTCCTTTTTCCTTTCCTCTTCCCTCGCCCTACCTTGCCTTGCCTTGTCTTCCTTTCCCTTCCTTTCCCTTGCACTTTTCTGTAAGGTGGGTCTTTGCTAGTGAAAATGCTTCTCCTTTTCATTTTTTAAGCAGACCAATTCTTAAATCTGTTAGTACTTGTCTATGGAGCCATATGGGTTTCCATATGGCATTTCTTTTGATGACTGTGCCATATTCAATATCTTACCCATGAGCATGTCTGTGTAATCAAGTGTTTTGTCTTTAATTTCCTGCACTGATGTGTAGAAGATAACTCTGAGTGTATTAGCACATTTCTGCTTTATCTGTCTGTCATTAGATTGGAGAGTAGCATGTTCACACATTCTTTAATTGGGTAGTTAATTGGTCTAAGAGAAGATGTGGCAATATGAAATGTCTTCTGTCATGAATAGTATGAAAATACTCTCCTCGGTACTCACCATTTTATTGCCATAATTAAGCAAGTTGAAATTTGTCTTAAAGAATTTAAATAACTAAATTGGAGAATGATGGAAACTATGTGAAAAAACATTAAGGAAGATTTTTGATTTCTGATATTGTTTACCTGATTCAGGAATGTCACAAAATTAGAAAATTATTTGTTTAGAGTGTTATAAGCAGAGGGGATGGGTCTTTTTTGATGAAATAAGCATGACTTCCATCAAGGCATTAATAGAAAAATGTAGTCTGAAATACTTCTGAAGATGTAAACCTCATAATGTCAAGTACTTCAGTTCAGCCAAAATTCATTACTTACTTGATACAAGTAGATGCAGTTACGATTTTATATCATGACATTCCTCTACCAAACTAAGGAAATAAGAGAAACTTATCATTTTCTGAGGCTAGATGCAATTAAACAGTATCAAATAAATATGCATATGTAAATGTGAACTAGAACTGTTGTCTTGTATTTGTAATGCATAGGTCTCTTGCCTTTTCATTCTGAAGATGTGCAAATCGTATAGTGTTAGTAGCAAGCAGAAGCTGTTTGACAACCGTCTTTTCCTCTGAGTAGGGAACAGTTTCTTCAAGGGAGATTAGTATCAGTTTGATTCTGAGAATAGGAGCTATGATTTAAGCTTGTTCTTGATTTAAGCTTGCTTTCAGAGTTCGAATAGGAAAAAAAAAAAATCTTTCCAGTTATAGAAATACATCAATATTTTGAAAACATACTTTAATGCATTGCTTAAAATTTAATTTATTAGGGGCTACTAGGAAGCACGGAAGATAGTATTTTGCCCAACGGAAAAAGAACAAAAAAAAGAAAAAAAAAAAAGAAAAAAAAAGAAAAAAAAAAGACAGAGAAAAAAAGTGATATTAAAAAAAAGTTTGGGAAACTCTGTTTGGAAATATTTGGAAAACCTCAGGCGCATGCAGACTTTGTAAAGCTGACTTTTTCATGCTTGAAGATTGCTTACTGTGCATGTACATACTCAGTAAAGTTTTATTGTATCAGCTTCAATTTTGTATGCAGTGTATCAGTTTACTATCCAGTACTGCATTGATCCACTCAGCAATACTGAATACATATTTATGATGAGAGAAGGTTAATGGTCTTCCAAAATTCCCATTTTGTTTTAATCTTTAATTAATTCAGTAGAAGGGATAATATACAACTTGTTTTGGGTGGGGTTTTTTGGTTTGGTTTGGTTTGGTTTTTTTCCCTTTCTGTTTATAAGAACACACAGGAATAAAATCTCAACAATACGTTTTCTTAAATAGTTAATTTCTGTAAATATTAACCCATTAATACATGTAACAGCTACATAGATGATCTGCTGCAGTAAAAGACATTAATGGTAACAGTATAGTTTGGACCTGCTATTGTGAAGCTTTTTCTACTAAATAAAAACAAAAACCATCTGTATACATATCAACAATTTTATAGGCAGAGCTGGAAATCTTTACACAAGGCTTTTGATTTTTACAGTGTCTTTTCTTTACCTGATTCTGGTCTCCACATAGTTTACCAAAACAAATTCACCAAAGTGTTAGCACAAGTAAATGTTTGCCTATTGATGTATATAAAAGTTCATACATATTAAAAAATACATATACAAAAAAGGGTATGTCCAATGACTGTGCTGATGGAAGAAGCTGTACAATCAGTCACTTTTCTTATAAAAAATATCACTCATACCTCCCTCTGCAGTACTAACCTATGCAGTAGATGACTATTGGTATTCTCTACACTGTAGTTATAAGAGCACCAAACTTAAGGAAGATTATCATCTTTTAAAATTCTCACTAATAAGTAAAAAGAGATATAGTTCTGATATAACTGTCCTTGAAAGAAAAAGAAGCCAGGAAAAAACCCAACAAACCCACAAAAAAACCCAAAACAGAAAACCGTATTGCTTCATCTATACTGCTTAGTAAGCTCTTCATCTGGTGTTATGTTTTGTTAGAATAATTATATCAAGTTGCAAGAACATTTCAAGATATTAAAAATGTAGGTTACCTCAAAAGAAGAAAAAAAAACACATATCTTATAACATTTGGAATGGGAATTTGTATGTATTGACTTGTATAATAATTACTCTTTTTTTTCCTTCAATTTAGTATTTATGTGAAAGACCATGAAAGATGCTTGTGTTGTGGGCATACACAATATATAAGTTCCTGAAATTCTTTAAAAGACAACAAAACACACTGAAGCTCTCTTGCTTTCTTTTCACACTGCCTCTAATGCTTTGCAATTAGTTAACCAGTGAGGGTGTTTAATTATCCAAGATCTGCAGTCAGTTCTGTTTAAAAAAAAAAAAAAAGAAAAAAAAAAAAAAATTAAACCTGTATGGTATAGGAGTGAGATCAGGTCCAAATACTGAGGATTCCATCTGAATTTAAATTTATGGGGTTTTTTGTTTTCTTTTGTTTTCTTTTATTACCCCACATCTATTTTTGCTACGAGGAAGGAGGGAAAATGGAGGTGGGAAAAGTTAGAGAGAATGAGAGAGAAAGAGAGCACTATAAATTTACAACCTTTTATTCAGTTTTTATCGGAAAAAGAACTGTCCTTACTGCAGTGCTTGCAGTCTGAAATGTACTCCATCATTCCACTCTGAAACTCTGATAAGTCCAGATGTGTGATGGCCTTCAGCTCTAAATCAGGCTGTGCACTTCTAATATGACCTTCCCCTAGGCACCACAATGATATCTTTGTCTCTGACTTCCTACGCACAAACTGGATCAAGGCACTTTAGACATGTCTTCCTTAGCAACTTTACATATTGTATGGAATAATGGACATCAAATATTTTTCAATTTCTGACTTACCCATTTCCTAACTTGGATTGTAATGGTAATGATGTGTTTATTCTCTAGATTTGAACAATGAAAGGACTAAAATACAGTAGAAGAATAAAGTATTGTGCATTCCAGGCATGGCGACTGAATAAATAGCATACAAACTTCAGAAAATTCTTCTGCTGCATTTATAATCTCATTCAAGGTATAAAATAAACTATGATAAAATAGCAGTAGCATGGTATTCTTTCCACAACTTCTTGATTGTTTTTACTATTTTTCAACTGCATCATCTTTTCTATTGTACTGCAATATTTTTAAAATTCATAATCTGTATAGTTCTGGAGAAAGTAATGAGAAAGAAAATTTACAAGGTTTAGAGGCTGCTGTTTCTTTAGTACCCAAAAACTTTTAAAATGAACATTAACAATTTTGAAAAACAAATAATTAATGCTCACACCTAGCCTTTGACAAGAATTCAGTTAAAGCCAAGCACCATGGGAACATGACTAGAGTTTTTCATTCATGTTCCCTTCATCAGGAAGTTATTTTGGCAAACATGCTAGATGTTAGAAACCCTCATTGCATCTATAAATTCCCCAGACTTCCAAGATGAAGGCATGGATAGAAAATAAAGGTTCTTGAGATTATGATAATCCCTGACTAGATGCTTGTGCTGATCTCACCTGAGTTAGTGGGAAACATTCTATGGGAAACAGTGTTCCCTACCACTTCCATCTAGATCAACTTTCTGTGCTTAAGTTTGATGCTTGAGTTAATTTAATGTTTTATGCAGGAAATGGTAACAGGAAGATTTGCTCACAGGAGCACTGGTATCTCAGTGAAATTTCAGTGGCTTTTGTCATTTTAGCTTCAGGATAGAATTGCTAATTAAAACAACAACAAAAACTCCTCAAAAAACCTCAGTCCATTTTGTCTGAAAATCCAGTAGCTGAGGAGACCTGAAATCACTTTACTAAATGCCTGAGCATAGTCCAACTTTCAAGGTTCTTCACAGAAATAAAAATTAAACCTGGGTATTTTTATTTCTTCCTAACTGATTTGAATTCCAACCTATGGGGCGGGGAGGGGGGAAGGCTTTTCAGTCTCTTAAAGTGGATTCACATTTTTTTGTAAATACTTGTACCCACTGGGTTGCAAAATGACAAATCTGCTTTATACCCTGGTGGCTGGACTCTCAATCATGAGATGATAGAAAACTCAAGACAAAGCTATAGCAGTGTATTTATTCCACATGAATACAAGGCAGAATACTTTCTTCTGGAGAGAGCAAGCTTGAGCTCTTCCTTCTCCTTCCTCTATCCTACCCTTCAGAAAAGAAGTACTATCAGGAGACTGATTATTTTATCTTTCTCCTTTGTCAAAAATGGGAAAGTTAGTGGTAAAATTTAGGACAAGAGGCTCAGGAAAAGCTTTAGTCTATTGACTAGTTTAGTGTCTTGTTTGTCGTAAGACACTTCAAAAGGTTTTTGTTTTACTTGATTGCAGAGCAAGAACATTTATAAAACTTTACAGATGTTGTTCTGTAGGAAAAAAAAAATAAAATTCTTGCCACACTCTTGATTGCTGCATAAAGCTGTATAGGCAGTGCAATACAATACTGGTTCCTAGTGCCTCTGAGTACTGCCTGTTCTGTTGGGTTTTGGTTTTTTTTTTTTTTTCATTTACTCCCTCCAGGTCTCACAGCAGATCAGAGGATGACAGGGTTTATAACTGTAATTTCAAATTATGATGGCTAATTCCTTCTCAAATAGTTAGATTCCAGCCACTTGAGCCCTCTTCTGTAAACACCAATCATGAATTTATTGAATATTAGGCGTTTCAAATAGCATATGGCCTTACATAGGTCATACATGTTACTATAATGTAATGCGTGGGAAAAATGCAGTAATTTTTGCATATCTTCATTCAAGACAAATGCTATGACCAAATACTGAAATATTATTGCATGTATGTTTTATGTACATTACGAACATTGAACAATGATTTAGCTGGGGTTTGCCTTGACTGTAAGACTATTTCTCAAGTTTGTATGTGATGAACACACAATCATGACAGATTTATTAAAGACAAGTGATGTATTAAAACTCAAGAAGTTATATTTTTACTTAAAAGTAAATTAAAACAATAAATTTAATGTGTGCACAGATGAGCCCTGTCTTTGAAAACAATAATCACTTGCTGTTTAATTTTCCTGGGCTGGATTGCTTCATATCTTGACCTGATGAGCCATTTCAGCTATCTTCCCTACCCACATATGCCTGACATTTTGTTCATTAGGATTGGCTTTCCTGATCGTCACAATACAAGACAAACTGTTATATTAAGAGGAAATGATGTTGTTGCCTCTCAATAATTGAATCTGGAAGATGTATCTGCTGTTCTTTAGAATGACATATTCAGAAAGCCAAATAATGAACCTCAAGGGAACAGCTTTCTGTGCCTGAGAGATTCAGGTCGCCTAATACTTCAGCAGTGTTTTTTGCAGAAAATGTGAAGCTTTTGTCAAAACAAGCCAGCTCACCTGATAAATAATCATGTCATATAGAAATATATGCTTTTGCTAAAAATGCTTTTAAAATAAGGTTTAAAGTATTAATTCAGAGAGAATGGAATATAGAATGGTCTATTCATCACTCTGTTGTCTTGCAAAGGCTATGTTCCAGGACTAAACTTCAAGTGCTCTTTTCTTTTGCTTTGTTTTTCCTTTCCAAGAGATAAGGACCATAAAAGAAGTGATACTTAAAATCAGTGTTTAGAAAAGAAGTCCTTATGTAAAAATACAATGGGATTTTTTTTTAAGTCTAGATAAAACTATATTGGGTTTATGTGGCAAGGCTCTGGTAGCAGCGGGGCTACAGGGATGGCTTCTCTGGGAAGCTGCTAGAAGCTTCCCCTATGTCTGATAGAGCCAATGCCATCCGGCTCCAAGATGGACCTGCTGCTGGCCAAGGCCGAGCCCATCAGTGACGATGGTAACGCCTCTGTGATAGCATATTTAAGAAGGGGAAAAGCATATGTAAGAAGGCGCAACAGCAGCCGGAAGAGAGGATTGAGAAAAGTGTGAGAGAAACTACTCTGCAGACACCAAGGTCAGTGAAGAAGGAG
>NW_009186986.1:0-6324 GCF_000690835.1 Fulmarus glacialis | reverse complement strand
CCATGAAGATGAATGGTGGAGCAGATATCCACCTGCAGCCTGTGGAGGACCCCACGCCAGAGCAGGTGGCTGCACCCGAAGGAGGCTGTGACCCTTGGAGACCCCACGCTGGAGCAGGCTCCTGGCAAGACCTGTGGACCCATGCAGCGAGAGGAGCCCATGCTGGAGCAGGTTTGCTGGCAGGACTTGTGACCCCATGGGGGACCGACGCTGGAGCAGTTCATGAAGAACCGCAGCCCATGGGAAGGACTCACATTGGAAAAGTTTGTGGAGGAGTGTCTCCCGTGAGAGGGACCCCATGCTGGAGTATGAGGAGTCCTCCCACTGAAGAGGGAGGAGCGGCAGAGACAACGTGTGATGAACTGACCACAACCCCCATTTCCTGTCCCGCTGTGCCGCTGGAGGGAAGGAATTAGAGAATTCGGGAATGAAGTTGAGCACAGGAAGAAGGAGAGGGTTGGGGGAAAGGTGTTTTAAAATTTAGTTTTTATTTCTCATTACACTACTCTGATTTGATTGATTTAATTTCCCCAAGTCAAGTCTGTTTTGTCCATGACGGTAATTGGTGAATGATCTCTCCCTGTCCTTATCTCGACCCATGAGCCTTTTGTTATATTTTCTCTCCCCTATCCAGCTGAGAAGAGGAGTGATAGAGCAGCTTTAGTCCTTAGTGCCTGCTTGGGCACCTGGCGTCCAGCCAAGGTAAGCCCACCACAAAAACAAACACTTATTGTAGCATGCATTTTTTCTATAGGAAAGGATCAAGGACATCCAAACAGGATTATCTCCATCCCAAATTCTCCAGCCTTGAAAAAGTATGATGATGCTGCCAATGACAGTAACTGGTAAGAGACATGTAACACAATCTTCATATCTTTGGAGAAAGCAATTAGAATTTCTCTTAATTTTCATGTCAATACATGCATACATGCAAAAACTCTAGTAGGGTTTTTTTTTCGAAGTCATATTGTCATTATTCAGCAATATGTAAGTTTTAGCTATTACATTCTGGATTTCTTTATATTTTCTTTGTAGTGAATTTAAAACTGCACAAGCCTTAACAATTTTTAATTTTTAATGTTTCCTAAAGTGTCTTTCCTTTCAGAATTTTAGTTTCATTGTTACCTGTATAAACAAAGGAAAAATGTGTGATTTGATACTAAAAACTTTTATGGTAATACAAAGCATGAAAAAAGAAAATTTCATAATCTCTTTATAGACTAAAATATGGAAAAGATTATTCTGAGTTCAAGTTACACCACAATATCACAAATGGAGATTTTCAGAAATAACTACTACCTTTTTGCTCTCTGACATCTGTAAGAAAATCAGAGTTAGAAATCAGTCATTTGTGACTTAGATTTCCTCCTTTACTAATATATACATTGATACTGTCTTTATTTGATTATTATGATGGATATTCAATTTCATTTTTCTCACCCTACTTCTCTTTCTCATCACAACAAGCTGGATAGTGTGCAAAGTAAGTACATTGCTCAGTCAAGACACTATAAAAACTTACCTGTGAACTATTCAGAGGATAGTTCACAACAAGAATATTGGTTAGATTTCATACTTAGTCTCTTGTTCTCTGTCTCTCTTTTTTCACTCAATTTTCTCTCCCCTAAAAAAAAGGTTTTTTCCTACTTATTTTATCCCTTTATCATAAAGATGTTGTCCTATTATGTTTATTTTTCTTGTCCTTTTTCTTTGCTTTAAAAAGATCATGGTTTTCCCCTTTTCAAATGCATGATCATTCAATATATTCAGAAACTTCTTGGGAAAGAAATCCTATTGTGATAAAAAATTCCCAACTAAAATAACTGTTACTTTGAGCTGAAAAGAAAGGAATCCAGTATTGCAAAGCTGTAGTTTTAGTCCAACAGATAAAGTCTATTCAAAGTCACGAGTGAGCATTTGTAAGACTGACAGGTCTATAAGGCAGAACTTTGTGGTACATAAACTTATTTTTGCTAGCCTAAAAACTGTTTCATACATCTTACAGGCTGCTCCTTTCCAGGTTGTTTCACAATAATATTCAACTGATGATCAAAGGAGTGAGAAAATCCAGTTCTTGTACATCATGGCTTCACAGAGAATCATAGAATGGTTGAGGATGGAAGGGACCTCTGGAGAGTCTTCTGGTCCAACTGCCTTGCTCAATCAGGGCCACCTAGAGCCAGTTGTCCAGGACCATGTCCAGACAGCTTTTCAACTTCACCAGGGAGGGAGACTCCACAACCTCTATAGGCAACCTGCCACACTCACAGTGACACCATGTGTCACTCTCACAGTGAAAAAAGCGTTTCCTGATGTTCAGAAGGAACTTCCTGTGTTTCACTTTGTGCCCATTGCCTCTGATCCTGTCACGGGGCACCACTGAAAAGAGTCTGGCTCCGTCTTCTTTAGATCCTCCCTTCAGGTATTTATAGCCATTGATGAGATCCCTCCTGAGCCTTCTCTTCTCCAGGCTAAACAGTCCCAGCTCTCTCAGTCTTTTCTTATAGGAGAGATACTCCTGTCCCTTCATCATCTTTGTGGCCCTTTGTTGGACTCTCTCTACAGTATGTCCATGTCACTCTTATTCTGAGGAGCCCAGAACTGGACACAGGACTCCAAGTGTGGTCTCACCGGTGCTGAATAAAAGGAAGGACTACCTCCCTCTAACTGCTGGCAATACTTTCCTAATGCAATCCAAGATATCATCGCCCTTCTTTGCAGCAAGGGCACCTTGCTATCACCTGTTCAACTTGGTGTCCACCAAAACATCCAGAGCCTTTTCTGCAAAGCTGTTTTTCATCTTTGTGGCTCCTAGCATATATTGGTGCCTGGGGTTGTTCCTCTCCATGTGCAGGACTTTGCACTTCTCCTTGTTGAACTTCATGATGTTCCCATCAGCCCACTTCTCCAGCTTGTCAAGGTCCCTCTGGATGGCAGCACAACTCTCTGGTGTATCATCAGCCACTCCTCCCAGTTTTGTGTCGACAGCAAACTTGCTGAGGTGCACTCTGCCCCATCATCCAGATCATTAATGGAGATGTTAAACAGGACTGGACCCAGTATTGATCCCTGGAGTACACTGGTAGTCACTGGCCTCCAACTAGACTTTGTGCCATTGATTGCCTGCCTCTGGGCACAGCCATTCAGCCAGTTTTTAACACACCTCACTGTCTGCTCATCTAGCCAGACAACAGCTTGCCTATGAAGATTTTATGGGAGACAGTGTCTCAGGCCTTAATGAAGCACAGGTAGACAATGTCCACTGCTCTTCCCTCACCAAGCCAGTCACTTCATAGAAATTTATCAAGCTGGTCAAGCATGACTTCCCCCTTGGTGAAGCCTTGCTGACTATTCCTGATGATTTTCCTGTCCTTCATGTGCCTGGAAGTGGTTCCCAGGATTAGCTGCTGCATCACCTTCACAAGCTTATAACAAGACTATTTTGAAGAAAAAGAAAATGCTGCCATTTTGAATACCAGTTAGAAGTCTCAGAATTTTATCTCTGACCCCAACAGTGATGTACTTCTTGTTGGCAGGAAGATGTAAGACAGCTAAACTCACTATATATCAGTTTCTATGTCCATGGCATGTAGCTAGATAGCAATACTGGCAGACACATAAGGTTTCCTTGATTACTCAATTTACAGTAAAACTGAAAAAAATCCTGCGTGTAACATGAGCATTTCAGAGCCATTCTGTTGATACAATCACTTAGAATACAGCAGATTTTGATTCCACCACTTGCTTGTTTACCTTGATAACTACATGTTGCATACTCCTTCTGGCTCAAAATATGCAAAGGTTTTCAGTTAAATCAAATAATAAATTTTGAGTAATTGGAAACTTATAGAAAACATATTAAAAAAATTTGCATGCCATGCTTTTAACTAATGAAATCTAAAAATTCAGAATGGAAGTGTTTATCTTGCCCATAATACCTAACACTAAAGGCAATGAATCATCTGAAAGGAGGAATGTTTCGCAGAGCTGTTTTCATATGAAATTTAAAAGTTGTTTCTAGCAGAGTTATTTTTAAGGCACAATTTTCTAGTTCTAGTGCACTTTTAGTGTGTTCCACGCCTGAAGACTCTAAGGGCTGGTGAAATACTTTGCCCATGCCAGGTTTCACCATCTGCTTTGTTATCCTCCTAGTCTTTTCAGGTAAAAGGGAGACAGTACATGATCTTAAAAGAAAAAGAAATTGTTAACGGAAATAAAGTGCAAAAAGTGAAAAAGATTCACTCTTCCCATATCCAAAAGCTCTTTTTTTAATATGTGTTTTGTGTGTGGAGGAAGGAGGAGTGAAAGAAATGTCTTCACACACTTATATACTACATCATAAGGGAGCCTGGAATAATGGAGAAATAAATTGCTTTGGCATCTGTATTATAAAGCTAAGCATATGATTATGCCATGAATGTAGTCTGTTATAATGAATAATTTCCTGTATTGTCATAAAAAATATGATAGTACATTAATATCCATTCACATCTCTGCCTTTCTGATGCAGCAACCCTAATGTGTTTGTAGGATTTTTGAATAACCACATTAAAGAGGATTGATATGCTAAATAAAGACTTTCCAAAGGGAACTTTATCCCATGTTTGTTCCAAGTGTTCCAGGTACTTTCTTTCTGAAATGTATTGACCGTTATAGGTGACAAGGTATTACAGGATACATTGATCTTTAATCTTAAATTCTTATGAATGTCATGCAAAGCTGAAAGACATCTGATGTACTGGGCTTTTTTTTTTTTTTTCTGTGAAATACAAACTCTCTCTCTGTACACTGTCTCTCCTCACACGTTTGTATCCCAGTTTTCACTTGGTTTTAGTCTCAAATAACCCAATTAGATCGTATTTCTCTTTAAAGCATGGAATTTTTTAGCATATTTTGTAGAAGAACTTGTTGAAACTTTAAAAGAAAAAAACGAACAAAACCCCAAACCAATCAAAACAAAGATCATATGTCAAAAACTGTTGTTGCTAAATCAGTAGACACCAAATAAAGTAATTATTATTGTATAATAATAAATAATACCCAACGTTTCAAGTAACTAAAAGTAAGAAAACCAAAATACTTCTAGCTTGTAAAATATATGTGTATAGCCTATTGGAAATATATGACTTGAATACAGAAACCTGCTGTGGTGGGTTGACCTTGACTGGCTGTCAGATGCCCACCAAGCCACTCTCTCACTCCCTCTCTTTAACAGGATAGGGGGAGAAAATAAAATTAAGATGCTCATGGGTGGAGATAAAGATAGGGAGATTGCCCACCACTTATTGTCATGGGCAAAAGAGACTCAGCTTAGTGAAAAATGATTTCATTTATCATTAATTAAAGTACATTTGGATAGTGAGAAACAAAACAAAAAAACCCTATCTTCTCCCCACCCCTTTTCTAAGCTCTATTTCAAGCCTTCTTTACTGATGCCTCTACCTCCTCCCCCATGAGCAGCACAGGGCGATGGAAAATGGAGGCTGTGGTCAACCCATAACAGTTCCTCTCTGCCACTCCCTCCTCCTCATGCTTTTCCATTTTTCCGTTGTGGGGTCTTCTACAGCCTGCAGTGTGGATACCTGCTCCACCGTGGTCTCCTCCACGGGCTGCAGAGGAATCTGTGCTCTGGCACCTGGAGCACTTCTTCCCTCTTCTTCTTCACCAACCTTGGTGTCCACAGGGATGACTTTTTTTCCCTCACTCCTCACTGCCATCCAGTGTTTTGCCCTTTCTTAAATATTTTCCCTGGGAAGAATATAGGGACATTGCCCAGTTGTGTAGGGATGGGGTCAGGAAGGCCAATGCATAACTGGAGCTGAACTTGGCAAGGGACACAAAGAATAATAAGAAAGGCTTCTATAGGTATGTCAGCCAGAAAAGGCAGGTCAAAGAAAGCGTACCCCGCCCAATGAACACGACTGGCAAACTGGTAACAACAGACAAGGAGAAGGCTGAGGTACTCAATAACTCTTTTGCCTCAGTCTTCACTGGCAACCTCTCTTCCCACACATCTCGAGTGGATAAACCTCAAGGCAGGGACTGGGGGAGCAAAGTCCCTCCCACTGTAAGAGAAGATCATGTTCGAGACCACCTGAGGAATGTACATAAGTCTATGGGACTTGACGAGATGCATCCCAGACTCCTGAGGGAATTGGCTGATATGGTTGCCAAGACACTCTTCGTGATATTGGAAAAGTCATGGCAGGCAGGTGAAGTCCCTGGTGCCTGGAAAATGGGAAACATTGCACTCATTTTTAAAAAGGGTAGAAAGGAGGACATTGGGAACTACTGGCCTGTCAGCCTCACTTCTGTGCCTGGGAA
>NW_009186985.1:0-62581 GCF_000690835.1 Fulmarus glacialis | reverse complement strand
GGGGGGAGTGGTGGTGGGGTGGTGGTGGTGTTTGTCATCCATTAATTATGCAAAACACTATACTTGCTTTTTTGCATTTTGGCTCTATTTTTTGTTCTTAAACACTGTCATATTGAAACCATTTGCAGCTAATTTTTAAAAACAGCTTGATTTATGTTTTTTTGAAACTGAATTTATAACAGTAACTGAAGTTTCAAAATATTTAGTAGTTCAAGTAAACACTCAACTCTATTTGATCCTTTGATTGCAAAGTTGGACTGGAAATCTGAAACAAGGATCGCATTTGCTGCCTTTTTCACAGCACCAAGGACTTAATGAACAAAAGGGAGGTGAACTTCTTATAACTCTACATAAGTAGAGTAAAATAAAAAATTTTGCATTACATCTTCCCAGGCTGTTATATGACTTTTCTTCACTTCCATGTATGAGTGGCCACTATTTAAACTATTGGCTTTTTGTTGGATAGCTGACTGTTTTAGTCTGCAATTCTAAAACTGATGCTACCAAGTAATTGTAATGATGCTCGTGTATATGTTAATTTCTTTTGCCAGTCCTGCAATCTGTGGCAATTTTTACTATGTTTATTAGGATAAGGAAACTGATATAGAAGAACTAAGAAAACAGCTGGCTGAGAAAGATGACTTTATAAAGGAATTGAAACAATGCATTAACCATGAAAGTCTTCAGTCTTTGGCAGAAGTATCTTTACCTAAAGAAGGACAAGATAAAATAGATCAGTCTGTAAACAAAGAGGTATGTTTGTTATATTTATAGAAAGTATATACTAATAATATGTTGTTAATGCTTTTGTTTTGTTTTCTCAGTATGTATTTCAGCAACATTGGGAATCTACTTTTTGTAGTTCTTTATACTTCAACTGTATCTTCAGTTCTGAGTTCTTGTTCATTCTTTCTCTCTCCCTCTTTCATGCTTGCTCTCAGAAAAAAAGTACTTTAGTAATAGAATACCTCTCTCTACATTATAGAACTTATATACCTGAGGGAAAAACTAGTTAACTAATGCAGGTTCTAGAGGTTTGAAGACATAATGTTTGTAGTGTCATCTCAGTTTGGTTATGTCAGTGTTAAGGGGATTTTAGCTCAAACAACTTTCATGATATCACCTATAGCGTGGTAATAGAGATGATTCTGTAATTAGAGCTGCCAGCCCGTATGGGGGTTCACAAGAACAAAACAGTATCTTGAATTGCACTTAAAACCAAAACAAAACAATATTTGAAGTTTACACAAAGAAAAGATCAACTTTGCGTATTTCCTGAACAAAAATTAAAAGGCTTACAACTGTACTGGGATTCCTGATTCTGACTGAACCCTTGTGTGCCACATGAACAGTATTTAATGAGGTAGTTCTCCTGCTAAACTGAATTAATGCTATGTGGCTCCACTGCTAATTAATAATGAACAGGGCTGAACATGGATTTCCTAGCAGTCCCTCCCCTGGCTGATAGAAGATGTATTCCTCCTCTTGTTGCAGAACTGGACTGAATGCCAAAATGCATCTCTTCATCTCTTTCCTGTCTACTGCCAAATAAGACTGGCTAGTTTCTCGCTACTTCATCAATTCAGCTAGTGCTGTATAGATAAAGCTTGTGATGTATGAGGGAGGACAGAATAGCTCTCAGAAGGGTTACTGCTTTATACATCTTTGTAATAGCAGCTACAAGAGCACCATAAAACTAGTTATTTTTGCTATAAAATTAGTTATAGAGAAGAATTGTTGTGAAGAGTTGGTGCTGAAGTATTTACCTCAAGCCAGTAGCAACAATACTTGATGTTATGAATAAGGAGAGGCTGCTAACAGGATTATCATCTGAGAAACTGTTATGGTGGTGTTGAAGTGAATGGGGTAAAGTTTTGGGGGGAAGTCAAATAATTCTCAGGAAAGACATAGTGGAGATGAAGAAAAACTAAAGTGATCAAGGCGATGTGTGTCTCCTGCCTTGTGAGGAAAGGCTAAGAAGCTGGTACTCTGATTAGAAGAGGTTAAGGCCACCGCAGGTTTATGGAGCTGAGGCTTACAAAATCATGGTTGTGGTGGGTAAACAGAAGGCAGAACTGTCCTTCCTAAAATCCTGCAAGAACTAGGCAGCACTTGATGAAACTAATAGGAGATAATTTTAAAACAGTTAACATATTCCTATATGAAGCAACTAGTGATCTTCTGGAGGTGGTGGAAACAGGTACTGTCAGCAGGGATTAGAAAAATTTGTAGTAGAAATCCATAAATGTATTCATAAATGGATACTCTGAGGATTAGGCAGAGGTGTACCCTCTGACACTTCTAATGCAACAGCTGAGAGTGCTGGGAGAGTATGGAGGGAACAGATGACGAGGTGGCCAGAATCACACATGTTATCCCTAAATAGCATCTTCCTTTGCTACTCTTGGAAGCAGAATGTTGAACTAGATGGATTGTTGGTGAGACCCAGAGGGCACATCTTATGATCACATCGTGACTAGGTGTTACTGACTTAAACTTGTGTTGTCTTTCAGCCCAGGTGTTCATTAGCTGTCTGTGTTTGAGCTTTCATATTGTAACTTTAGAAAACTCAAAATATTTTGAGGTTTACAGTCTAGCATAATCTTTACTCATTCTAAATATTTACAGTTTATGGAAAAACAAAGCAAGACTAATCCTATAGCTGGACAAAGTATTCCAGTAAGATATGATGAAGTTAAAGAGAATTATTCATTATCTCAATGTCCTAGCAGTGCCTCTTCGTTAAGTGAGGTTGGTATAAAACTTTAAATTTGAAAATTTTCTGCAGTTACATGGATTTTGCTAAATGCAGAATAGGGAAGAAAATGTATCATGTTGCCTGAAGAATTCTAAAGTTTTATTCTGGAAATCCCTTTCTTGGTGATCAGATCACCTGATTTAGTGGCTTTTGGTAGAAATAAAAGCTGTATAACATAATCATGTGAATAATTATATCTGACTTCAACTGTGTGCTCTTGAAAACTTACCTCTCACCGATGCTTATGAAGTGACTGATTGTTAGATAAGTCACCTGAAAAAGAAATATATAAACCCTTTTAAATGGATAAGCAATAGCAGGGCAAATTGGATTTGCTTTCTTCCACTGCAGGATTCCTGTGTGTACCTTTGTTAGCTAATGACACTAACCATTCCTATGTAACTTTTTGATTGCTAACTCTTTCATGAAGTAGCAGTTATAAAGAAAAACGTTTTTATTGGGTAACTCCATTCTTGGGAATGCAGTGGTGGTGGTATTCCCACGCAAAATCCCAGCAGAGTCTGTTGAAGAAGGCGACTGCAGCTTGGCTTTCTATGAGCTTTGATCATTTTTCTTTTTGAGGAGGAAGGTACCCTTCAGGGTGAACCAGCATAAGAAGCAGTAACAGCTATTCTGTTTGGGACCCTACTAGAAGCAGTAGTAGCAGCCACCTGCCATTTGTCACCACCAGCAGCCCATCTTCCATGTTTCATTCAAACAGCTGCTGAATTCATTGTATGCTAGCCAGCAACTGAACTGCTGCCACAGAGATGCAGGAGCTGGGGAGACCACAGCTCTGACTTTCATGCTAGTTTTGCTAAGAAAAATCATTGGAATTGTCTTAGAAAAACGGGGTTGGGTGGATGGTGGAAGGCAAGTGCTGCTGGGGAAGAAGAGTTGTACAAACTGACCTTTCCATCCCACCCTCACTGCACAGTTCTTGCGGTTTGGCTGTAAGCAGGTACAAGGCAAGATCTTCAGCTTGCAGGCAATGGTGCTGCCTGAATGCCTGCTCTTCCTCCAGAGAACAGATAGTGATGTAGAAGTCTCTCATAGGTTGAATTTGGCTTGTAGCTTGCCAGTTGGACCTTGTTACTTAAACAATTAACTTCTCTAGTGTAGAAGAGGAAGGGAAAGCTCCCTAAAAATAAGCTAGAGAATGATTATACTTTTCTCCCAAAAGCTCCTATTACTGCCTAGTTCCTCGGGAGCCACGGACTTAAGATGAAGAAAATCATGTCAATTCTACTACTGCTAGCTGTGAAAACCATGACTAGCTGTCTCTGCCCTTGAGGAAAATCACTTGGAAACAAAGTATCAGGCTGAGTTCAGCAAGGAAAACTTTAAGTTCTGTGATCATAGATAGAAAGAAATGTTAACTTTTTAAAATGTAACAGAAAAGTTTTAGAAAAAATAGTCGAAGTAGATTTCTTCACTTCTATTACAAATGTTCTGAAAGCTAAGAGCTGGAAAATGGAATGCTTACTTTGCAATCCACTGGAGAGGGATATGTATTATAGTTTTTAAAGTCATAGTTATTTTAAAACTTGTTTTCTTAAAATTTCCATATGCTTGCAGGACCATTCAGAAATTGTCCTTGACTCTTCTGAAGTGTCCACAGAAAATGGAAAAACTAGTCGGTTCCCAAAACCGGAGATGGAAATCCAGTTCACACCTCTGCAACCCAATAAGATGGAGGTGAAGCGCCAGGGCAGCACCTTACCAGTTACAGTTAAAATGCTCAAGCCAAGAAAGAAAAGGAAGAGTGAAGAGATGGATGAAGTATGACCTAGACCAACCGACAAAATATGTTGTGCAGTTTTTCAATGTTTCTCTCTGATCATTTGTTAAAATCCTATCTTTACCTTCCGATTCTCACTGAGATCCTAAGTATATATCTAGGGTATATTTAAACCTCTTTCCCCCCACCCCCTGCCACCAAGTGGTGGATCTCTGGCCTGTGTTGAATAAGGTCATAGACTTCAATTTATCCAGATTTGCCCTTTCTCTTTACTTTTTACATTTCTCTCTCCCTGCTGGTACCATTTGCTCCTGTCTCCAGCTCTGATCTGTGGGATTACAGACCAGTTCTATAGAATTGCTTCTTTTGGTTTAGGCAATCATGGGTATCAATTATAATCTCTTCTAACAGGCAATTACAAGTTAAGCCCCTGGGCTTCATCAATATCAAAGTTTCAAGACCACTTCCTTTGACTTTCTCCAGCCTGTGTTTTCTTTGATCTTTTTGTACTTAGAGGGACTATACCAAACTATTTGCACCAGCACCTGAACCTCCCTGTTTTCTGTAGACCTTAATTCCTCTTTAATTCCTTCAGTTGTGCTAAGTTATATGCTCCAGCCTTCTTAATGTGCTGTGGTGTTTACATGTGAGACTAAGGTTCCACAGCAGTTCAAGGTAGTAAAAAACCTTCACTGCTCGTATCTGAACTGCATGTTCCTTTCCTGTGCATTTTATCAGCATTAGCACCAACACAGCTATCTCTAAGACACTTAGGCTATGAAACCCTAAGACCACATTGTGGTGGTACTTACGTACTTGTAATCCTACTTGGGGTCTTATGAATCTCTATACTTCTAAGGACTTTTGAAGCTGACTGGTGAGTATAAGGGAGACAATCTGTGGGTGATTTGGTTGGGTGGTAAGTGATCTCTTTCAGTGAGTGAGCTTGTCTCAGTTGGAGAGTGAAATATCTGATGCTTTTCTAGCATTTCTCATTCAAGCATTCCCAAGTGATAATTTTTTTAATCTCTTAGTAAAATAGTTAAGGGAAATAATCACTTCAGTGATTAGTGTTCAACAATACTTCAATAAACTCATTTCGTTAAACCTGGATTGCAAAAGTAACTGTTAAAAGCTGTGTAAGTTAATTCGTCTGGAATTCAACACTTCATTCTGGAAGTGTCCAGAGTTGATTTAAGCTTCTTGTCTTGAACCAATTTTCTTCAAGAGTAGTATTCTCTCAGGCTTTTGGAAAAGTAGGTGTAAAAATAACCACCCTTCTGAAGGCACTGAAAAAGTACCGAACCTTATCTACAGATGAATATATTTTATCTAACGTAGTTATCAATGTTTTTAGAAAAGACTGTTTTACCAATCCATTTAAATCCTTTCATAGTGTAGTAGTCCATGTTCATACCCTTATGGGATAACGTTTAGCTAAGTAACTTTTCAATAACATGGAACTAAATTTAAAAGTATCTTATTGCTCTTTTATTCACCTGAATGTTACTCTTAAATATTGTTTTCATGTTACATATGCCAAACAGAAATAGATTATAAAATGATTCAGTGACTTTAACTGTCACAAGTCACAATTTGTTTTTTAAATTTCCTAAAACTCAAAAGCACATTGTCAGCACTAAAACTAAGGACTGAGGGGAAACCTGTGGTGCTAAAATAACCGTGTACTGCTCATCTCAAATTTTTGAAAAAATAAAACAAAAAAACCCTTGATCTTATAGAAACAAACAAAACAAAATGTTTTGCAGAGACTCCCTTCTAATTAAACAAAGAACAAAATCCTCTTTTCCTTTTCTGACACTGTTATCAGTCAATATCAGTTATCTGAAATCTCTTGGTACCACTTCAAAAGATAGAAGATGTCTTTTAATGACAGCTTAACTATGCTACCAACCTGTTTTTATAGTTGGCACTGGAAATCTGAATTTACATTTAGATTTATTGAGTTAATTTCAATTTGTGTGTTTGCTTGTCAAGTACCTTAAAGCCAAAAGTATAGGAAATAATGGAGAGAAGAAAATAGTAGATGTCAGAATGGTTTGACTACAGGTATTTCTAGTTCCCTTCCACAAGTTTGTTTAGCGTTTAATTCACATTTCAATAGTTACCTCTATCCAGTATTAGCCAATGCCTTCCTACTGTTAGTTATAGCATTTAAACAGAGGCTGCTTCTGTAATATAAATAATTGTTGTTCTTTCCAGAAGAATCCTACTTAAAATTTGTCATATTTATTTTCTTAGGATTTTGTGAAAAGTGAGAACAAGAAAAACGCAAAACCTGCTATGATTAATTCACCTTCTACAAGCAACAAGAAAACGGTTTGGTTTTGTTCTGGTTCTGAAGTTAGTTTGGCCTTTTCTGTAAAGGTGGACTTGTGAAAAGAGCAAACGTTCTTATGCAGCAGTATCTTATCCTTATCTATGTAGTTGAATAGGATTCTTAAACACTTATGTTGTCTTCCTGCTAAACTCTATAAGCTAACCAAAAACAGCAAGTCTGTATTTGCCAAGAATGTGTACTAGCTGCAGTGTACAATGATTCAAAGGGAAGGATGTTGCATATTGAATAGTTATGAAGACTAGTTTGAATATGCTATTAGTCTATGTGATGTTATAGGCAATGCCTTTGAAGTAAAACTAAGGTTCATGTCATCTATATGCATGACAATTATAAAAAGATGATTTTAGGCCTTAGTAGTAACCTGGGCAGGTTCAGAGGCTGGGTAGTAGATTTATTTTCCCCATCAGTTTCCTCCTGTTTTATTTATAACTAGAACAGCTTGTCTAGTGAAATACCCTACAACTTTGAATCTACTTTTTTTTTTTTAAAGAAACTATTTGTTTCCTATATTACTCATGTCCTTAAATGTATTCTCTGAAACTTTGACAATTTTTTTTCTTCTGGGTATAAAATGAGATTGTCTACGTTGCTTGCTGTTATAGTGTCATTAGTATAACGAACAGAGGTGTCTGTAATAAAGCTCAAAATGTCAGCTTGAAAATAACATTGAAGCCAAATAAAATGGAATTAAACTGGAAGATAAATCAATTTTCAACTTAAACAATGATCTTGTATTTCTGTACAGATGTCTACTGCACAATCATTTAGAAAAGAATGCCCCTTAAGAAAGCAAGAATCTACTTCAGGTAAAAAGTCAGCTAAAAAGAAAGATGGAACGCTACAAAAAATTGGAGATTTTTTTCAAAGTTCTCCTACTATTATTCACTCTAAAGGTTTGTACAGAATAAATAAGGCTTATTCAATGTTCTCTGGGCATTCTAGAATGGCTTTTTTCTACTGCAGTCTATTAATGTATATGTTAAAGGACATGTTTGCTGCATTAAGCTGTTCTTTTGTTTGTGAAATAATGGAGTCTGAAATGGGGCCTGCTATATTGAATCTTGCAGGGTAGAAAAGGCTGTCTTGATTGCAAGGACCAAAGTTTAGGTTAAGTGTGAAAGGTAAACCAGGTGGAATGAAAGGAGGCAGTGTGGAATATGTGCATATATATTTATCATAAAAGCAATGATAACTGTTAAGCTCAAAATGTCTGAGTTACTTTTTTCTTGCTTACAGTAAAACAGTTAAAGGCAATTTCAGAAACTTGCCTTACTGCTCTAAAAAAAAATATCAAGAGCTGAATCCAGACTCCAAATCTTACCTTGTTCTATAGGCAATCCCTCTTCCCCGTTCCCCCCTGCTTTGTTTCTGCGGAAACTGTATTAATCATTTTTGATGTACGTATGTGGGAGGGGAAGATTAATTCTACAGAATCCAAAAGCCAGTGTCTCATGAAAATATTTGGAAGACTTCAGTAAACTGACTATGAAGCAATTAATGGATTTCATTAAGTTTAACCATAGCCTTGGGAAGATTAACTGCTAGGACATTCCATTGAAGAATATATTTCTATTCTTTCCTACAGTAAGACATGACCTCTGAGTTACTATGTTTTTTTTAAAAACAAGATTAAAATTAGCAGAGGGCACAAGGAATCACCAGTGTCAAATTCTAAAAGACACTATTACTTGGTTGGTTAAAACAAGGTCAGTCATTATTCAATGTGGACAGTTAAAATTAAGATCTCTGTACCGCCTTGAAAACTTGACTTGCTACAGAGTACATCTTACTTATCTGCTCTAAGACAGTCTAGATGATGATAGTGGGATTTTAAAAATTTTCCAGGTTTGTCAGATTGGTTCCATGAGGACAACATATCATAATCAATGGAAGCCAAATTCAGACTACTCAAAATTTCACCCTGAAAATACTTAATTTGAGCAAATGAATTCTAGTTGTAACCTTTATTGCCATGTCCTGTATTTTTTTTCCTCTTTTGCATAACTTAGTATTGTTTGGAATTCCTCTTTCCTTCTAGCTCATAATATGCATACAGTCATCTCTTTACAGATCTAGTACTAGTCTGATAAAACAATACAAGTATATAGAGAAAATTGACACTACCCTGTGCTTCTGTCAGCACAAAAAATTTAAGCCTTAAGAATTGTTCAACTCTGAAGTGTTTAACTTCAAATCCGTCTGAAGTCCGAATCCTAATTGATTTTTAATGTGCTATTTAAATGTGTCCTTTAAACTTTTGCATCTGAAGCTATAGAAAACTGTTTCCAGCTATACAAAACTGTGGTAGTCAAATACCACTTCTGAACTTTTATGTTTAAACTTCAGACTACATCTGTTTCACTTTTAAAGTGTTTTTAATAAAGCTCGCTTTATTCATTAATTTAGAGGCTCGCAAAACCAGTAAGACATTGATTTACGATAAATTTTTTCTTCTAGCAAAGAAGCTGATTGCGACAATAAGCTCTCCCAAGTCTGCAGAACCAGAAAGTGTCAAAGAAAACGAGCTCAAGCCAAAACGAGCTAAGAGAAAGCTGTATTCAGCTGACATTTCTGGCCCTCTAGATATCCCTGCTTCTTCGGTAAGTGATTACAGGTTACTGTTCTGTCCACTGTAAGGTATTTCTGTAATCTTGGCTTAAAATAAACTATTAGGGGGAGGGAACAAACCTGAAGGTCTGATCAAGTTGCAGAAGAGGTTTGAAAGTACTGACTTACTTCTTGATTCTACCTAACCATTCCTTTTGGTCTTTTCTTCCTGCTGTTTTACTTCATTTCCTCCGGTTTCTCACCTATCTTCTCTGTGTTTGACTGCTGACTTACTGTATAAATGATACAGCAATCACAGAGATACCCATGAATCCAAATTTAAAGGTATCTTAGCTGTGGTATGTGGAGGATTACTTTTTCCTCTACTACAGCAATTGAGTCTTAATTTGTTTTTCCAGTAGTTGGTGTTCATTTAAGTGTAGCGTAAAGGAAGAATAGAAATAGAAACCATTAAGGGATCCATAGATTTGGAATAGCATGATTGAAATAGCATGATAAAGGTCTGCATGTACAACTAACTTTGCAGGGCAAGTGAGCACCTAAGGTAATTTCCAACTCCATTTATGCCCAGCTGATATTTGGGTTACTTTAGGATGTGGATACATCCATGCTTTTCCAAAGCACAGTTTAGATAGCCTTCTGGGTTTGCTTAAACTGTGTTGCCCTGTCTAAGCCAGCCTACAGAGTGTCTTATAGGTCAGGGCTCGATGTATTGTTTCTGAAATCCAACTTTATGGTTTTGACAGTAACTATAGTGCTGAGCGTACTCTTGCTCTGTTGGAGGTACATCTCTTCATTCTGGTCAATTCTTTCTTCACTATGGTGAGCATTTACCCATACTGAGATATTCTATTGAATTTTCTACAAATTGTATGAATGGATGTGGCAGAAACCAAAATGCTATCCATAGGAGCATAAAGAAAATGGCAGAAATGCAGAGCAAAAGAAGCTAAGAAGCTTGGAAGTGAAAGGAAAAGTGGAAGACGGAATTGTGGGAAAATCTGAGAAAGCTAAAGGAATTTAAGCTAAAAATATGTTTTCTGAACACTTCCTGTTTCACAAAATGAGTATTAGAGATTAGAAGTGAGAGCTGCTTTCATATCACATTTTTCTTTGGACTTTGGTATTTGTTTCAGCAAAAATGGAATTTTGTATGTTCCCAGTATTTGTTGTTTATTATGATGCACTAAAATGGTCTCTCTATCCTGGAGACCTCTGACTAAAAGATAATAGGCAAATTTTATTCTGAAAACAGCTTCTGGGGAAAAAAAAACAAACCATGACTTACTGTATAGGTGATACAGCAATCACAGAGATATCTTTAAATTTGGATTCACAGATATCTTAGCTGTGGTATGTGGAGGATTACTTTTTCCTCTACTACAGCAATTGAGTCTTAATTTGTTTTTCCAGTCGTTGGTGTTCATTCAAGTGCAGCATAGGGAGAATAGAAATAGAAAATAGAAATTTCCATGTTGCTGGTTACATGGGTCTAGAAGTGCATGTCATTTGTATCTGAAGAAATGCTGAGTAACTCTTGAAATACCATCTTTTTCAGATCTTTATAGAACAAAAAGAAAAGGAAAGTGATCATCTAATCATCAAGCGACGGCTACGATCAAAAACAGCTAAATAGTCTTGCAAAAGCATGTTTGTATTTCCTGGTTAGGGCATATTTCCATTGTATGATTTAAGCTGATTGTATACAGGAAGTAATAGATACTTAGTTACGCTCCGAAGTCTGTATATAGATGTATAGAATTGTTCTGATGGTTTCCAGTTCTGACTCCATTAAAGCTGAAATACTGTTCAAGAAAGCTTGTGTCTGAATATTTATTTTTTTTTTTTTTAGGAATGGTGTCTTTGGAAGCGTTCATAATTGACCCATTGTGCAGTAAGAACTATGCCTGTGCGGAATGGCTTAAGTTGCTTTTTTTCAGGTGGCCGGTATACTTACCGTAACTTTGAGTGGAAAAAAATGAGTACAAATCAAAACTTGTATATCCTTAAATTCTTTAAAAACATTAAGAAAAAGAATTCTGAAAAGGGACAAAATTAAGGAATTGGCACTATGTGGAGAAATATGTTTTTCATCACTTGTGTCGTTTTAATTATCTTCCATTTACTCTTCTGAATTAAGTAATTTATAAGCATAATTTTTCCTTGGGGATTGTAATATCCATAAATAATTGTAATCTGCTATTAGAAGTGACCCACTCTCGGACAGACATTTGACGTTTTATTCTAACCATCCAGTTCTGCTCAACTAGAACAGCTACTTTTTATACATTAAGGTTTCAGCTTATGATCAGTGACTGAGTAAACATTTAAAACACTTCTGGTTTCATCAAAGTAGCATTTACTTAAGTCACAAGTAGTGACTGTATTTCATAGGATTTTGCGTTGTTTGAAGAACAGCACTGGTCATCTTTCAGAAAGAGCTGAAATTACTTTGACAATAACCTGCTCTTGACGCGGATGAAGCAAAAAAATCCCAGTTAAATGATCATTTACTCTAACTTCTTGCTCATGAAACTTTCTTATTTTTATTTTCTTGAATTAGTGCCAATCCTGCAACATTGTTTTTACTTGGATTATTGGATTATTTTGATTATTACTGCATTTTGGTCTGTTTCACCCATCATATCTATGATTTTATGATATCTTTCTGTCCAAAGAGTTCCTTATCAATCTGTTTTGCACATCCATAGTGTTTAGCACCATAGGAAGAGTATCTTGTTTACAAGATTGTCTTTTGAGGTTTGGTATTGGCCTAACCACAGACATTTTCCAGAAGTTCTCTATCAACACCCAGTCTGAGATTTTTCCCCTTCCTCCAAGCCATACTGCAACAAACAATTGGTCTGTAGAGGCAGCGATAGTTTGCTCGTACAGCCAGATAAGCGCTACTCATTTTTGATAGTACAACTGCAACCTTACTGGGCTTCAGAAATTATTCCATGATTTAACAGTTAAGTGTTTTTTTTGTTTGTTTGTTTTCTTAGACTGCTGCTCTGTATTGTCTTTTGTTTGACTGAAGAAAAAAAAATCAGATTGACTCTGACACAAACATGAGATGAAAATTGTTTTTCTTGAAAGAAAAAAAGTTAACTTTAAATGCCTGTTGCAGTTTAGCTTTAATAACAAATAACCTTTAAAATGCAAATCAATGTGAAAATGGTCATTAGTCATTTCTTTAGTAGTAGTTTTTCCTTTAATTTTTATGTGACTATAGCTTAAATGTGGACAACAATGCTGTGAGTTAGTGGCAACAAACTCTGCTATGGTTTTCTCTATTGTTCTCCAGTAGATGGTCTGAGCATGAAATGCCTTTTCATAAGGATAATGCACAGTTTAGTTCTGTAGATCCTGACTTGTAAGATCAGATTCTCATACTAAGTTGCTTCTCTAGTTTCCTGACTATAAAACGCAGTTGTACCCCTATACTCTTCCATATCTTGTCCTTAACAAAGCAAGATTGATGTTTTGTTCTTTCTAACTTGAAAGTGGTAAAGTGAGCCCGATTCACAAATCATTCAGCTCTTCCATCGCTTCAACTTCCTGTCTTCATCTTCTATCTGTGTGAATGAGAACTTGGATTTCCTTTTCATTAGCTCATGCCTGGTATTGCCATCTTCTTTCTTCCCTCTTTTCATTCTGATAGAAAAATGTAAAATCCAGGTAATTCTAAATAAAAATAAATGCAATGTCACTTAATATCTCTTCACAGGCAGGATTTTATACTTTGAGCCCCTCTGCCCTTCCCCAGATCTTCTGTTTTCTGCTATCTGTGGTCCAGATATCTGGATTGATCTCTTTCAGGGCTATAGAAGAGCACAGCAGTGAAGATTCTTACCTCATGTAGGTGCAAGTTGCTCATTTTACAGAAGTCTTACAGCTAAAGACAATAAATATACAAGGTGAAGTCATATAACCGTCTTAAACAATGGGACAGTACTTGGAATGTTTATTCTTTGTCTTTCTCAACATTTTGTCTGGGTTTTTTCCCCATTTTTAGCAGATGTTCTCAGTCAGCTCTTCATCTTGACCCTTAACTTGTTTTTTCTGAAAAGTTTCAGTTCATTTTAGAACCCATCAGCCATGTGCCTGTTTAGCTGGATTGTTCCTTCCATTGTGTATAACCTCACACTTGCCTGCAGTGAAATTCATATGCCATCGTGTTACCTTGAATGACAGTTTGATTGCTTATCATTAAATCATCAAATGGCCTTATAGTTCTTATTTAACCAAAAAACATTTGCAAGGTAAATGCAGGATTGGAAGGATGCTGAATTACTTGGTTGTTGCATGTATGATTTCTTTATTGATTCAAATGTGTGGAAAGTAATAGAAATATCTTCTGAAACTGCTGATTGATAGTTTGTTCTTCTCCCTATCAAATACAAAATTTCATAGTTTCAAATACCTTACGCTTCTTTCTGATTTCATGGGCAAATAACAAGTGACAAAACATTTAAGTTTATTTCAATTACTCTGGTAAATTACAATTTACCAGTCTGTGCAACTAACTAGGAAGTAGAATCTTTCAACTTAGTCAAGCCACTATGACACTCAGGAATGCTACTGTACTTCTAACTGTATTGCCAGTTTTTCTAAGTTCTTGTATTAACTAAAATTTTAACAGGGTTGCTGAGCTATCTGGAGGCTATATGAAAACCTGTTTTTTCTGGAAGTCATTTGAATGGTTGTTTTCAATATAATCTGAGCATTACAGTAGCTATATATACATGCCCAAAAACTTCGTCTGTTTCACTTATTCTAGTTTTTTGTCCCTAGGGTAGCCTTTGCAATTGCAAGAACCGCACTGAATTAACTTCCTTCATAGGTGTAGGCTTAGTTATCAAACTCCGTGGTTACAGATTTTTAATACATATGGGAATAAAGCATGCTCCCTTTGCTTTGGTCAAGGGATTGTGATTTCTGTACTTTCTACAGCTCTTAGAGTTTGAACCTATATGTTAGTAGCCTAGAAAATGGGTCCTACTTTGTGTACCTCCTTTGCCTATGTCAGGATTATAAATTATTTCCTGAGCAGGAATAACATGGGTGTGATATGAAGGGAAAAAAAGATAATCCAAGAAAGCAGGTTTTTTGGTATGTTTGATACTATCACATATAAAGATGTTTACTTTCAGTTCTTTGGTAGTAACGAGAAATACTTGTTTTTTCCTGGTCAAGACTGGGGCTAGCTCGGTATTGTCCTCTCTTCCAGCTCCTCTGGAGAACGAAGCAAAAAGGTGTTTTAAGACATCATTTCCCTTTTGCCTTCTAACTCTTCCTGGTAAGTACTGTAGCTAATTAAAAGCTGAGTGTGACTATGCCTCCTCTTTATTTTATTCTTACCTGGTGTAAGGTTCAATTTGCTTGCAGAGCAAAGAGAATAATTTTAGTTCATTAATGGAGGCAAGCTCAATTTTTTACTTAGCAAGGACTAAGATAAACACCATTTCATGGAAATTTGGTCTATATTTTGACATGGAGAAGACATCTGGTAATACTTAGATTTTCCTTGTTCTCTTCAGAACTTTCTTGGCTGCAGGAAGACTCTACCCCAACGATGTTGTGTGATGCATGTATCACTGTGCATCATTGGCTGAAGAGGGGAATAAGAGCTTCTATATAGGAAATTGGGTTATGCAGTGCTGAAATCCTAAGAAAACTCAAATCCCACAAAGGAAAGCCTCCCGTTTTGCACCACCACCCCCCGCCCTTTGAGTAAATCTAGTTTCTGAAACTATCTGAGATAGGACAACCTAGTTCAGAATCAATCTCTTCTATGCGTTGAAAAATTCTGATACTTAAAAAGAAGTTTCCTTTTCCCAAGGAAACAAGCTTAGATCCTTATAACTTTAATAACAGACTTCTAAGACTTGGCCTCACTTCTTTAGTGTTTTGTTTTCCCACACAAGGAAGGAAACTCTTCCATAGTATGAGATGGTTCTATTTCTGGTGTAACACCCAAATTCTGCAAAGTGCCTTGTACAACACCACCATTTCACTGTGAGTGAAAATTCTTAGAAAATAGCCCATGCTATATTTGTATCAAGCTGCCCCAACTGTTACAATAGTTAGGCCTCACCTTGAAAAGACTGTTCCTTGCTCAACTTCAGCTCATTTGGGGTGAACACTTTTTCTCTTCCATCCTCATGGCACTCCAATTACAGATATAATGAAGGCTTCTGGAAGGAAAATATGAGGACGCTACTTCATATAGGTCAAGCTTTTCTCTTTGGCAAAAGAAAACGAGGAACAGTGGCACTGGTTGATCGGACAGTTCGTGAAGTGAGGGTGTTTCTGGAGTTAAGAAAGCAAGAAAAGGGAGCAGAATATTTTTGGGGTGATTCTTCAGCGATAGGATAGCTTTCTGTAGATAATGCAAGTACTTGAGCGTTCTTGAAACTTGATTAGTGCTGTGAGAGAAGAAAAATAAAAATACTTTAACAAAACATGCCTACTTGGGTCTCCAGAAAGCCCGTTGACGCGAGTGTCTCGCGCAGGACAGCGAAGTCCCCAGGAGATGGCGCTGAGACACCGCTCGGGATCGCGAGTCGCGACGCTGAGCGCTTCGGCTGGGAGGCGCGGGGGGGAAATGTTTTACCTTGTTTTAAACTAACCCCCTTTTCATCCCGTTTAGCCAAGCTTCATAAAAAGTCCAGAACGGGGCCTTGCTGGACTATATTCTCTTGGAACAGTCTTAGTCCTCCAGATCTTTTTTCCGGCTACAGGGACACTGCTACCTATGCACACAAGCAATCAGCATATAGCCCTGTCATATAGGATTTTGTTTCTCGGGTTGGGATTCTCAGGTGAAGTATTGGTTTATATGCACTGATGTCTGCTGTAACCTGTTCATCCATTGCTGCACACTAACATTTCATAGGAGTTTATATACTTTTGTCTTTTAATGAAGATAAAGGATATCTCTATTGCAAAATGCATTAGGCAGAACTAGAGGTCCTCCAAGGCTTAAGAAAAAGTATGAGATCAGATTCGTTAAAGAAGAGTTTGTTTCCAAAGTTGCTGGATTTAATGTTTATAAATCTTTGTATTGATGTCGGACTTTCTTTTTTTTTTTTTTTTCCCCAGAGATGTTGACACTAAACAAAACCAGTGTTCTGCTATAGGGATGCATTTCATGTAAGTGCTATAACATTGTTTTATTTTTTAATGATCTATAAGAATAAGGACTCTTCTGAGAAGCAAGCTTTGGCTTATTTTATAACATAAAAATGCCAAATTGTACCTCTCCTGCTGTGCATTGAAGCATCCATTTGCTCTCAAATTGCTGCTGAAAGATGAGTTCCCAAACTCTTATCTGGGAACAAAGGCAAGGTTTTTTTGGAGTTTAACCCATCTTTTCAACTCATTAAATAACTAGAAGAATTTCGTAAAATGAGCTTGTACCTCTTTCAGTTCATTTCCAACTGTTTAAAGTATGTTTTGCTTTTAAGAATGAGTCCTTTTAATCATAGGTGAATTGCTAATGTGATGCATCAGTGGTGTTTCATGTCAGATTGAAGAAAATAAAAAATTCTGGCTAAAAAAACCCCTGTGGATAAGGGAGAGGCAGCATGTGTAGATTAAATACCTCAGTACATTAAACAGCATGTCTATTAGATCTCCTTAAAATATTGTACCTTATGAGCAGGTATACTTTATCATCTTGGAGATCTCATGAAGTTAGATAATCCTGACTCTGTATGTTTGGAGAAAACTATCTAGCTATGCTTCCGTGTGCATGACTAATCAAGGAAGATTTAGGCGTTCTTTCCTTGTCATCTGTGATCAATAATCCTTAAATAGTATCTCTGCTCTGACATGTGTTAATGTCTCAAAGCAACAGTAAAAATTATTGCACAGGTTCTGTGCAAAACTCCAAATATTAATCCTCCCCTCAGTGACCTTTAAAACTTTGGGTGTAGTCAGATGAGCCAGCTGAGAGGTTCTTGGCTAGCAATATGTCCCCATGAAATCTCATAGGTCCAGCAGTTCCTATGGATTCAATTGCTCAAAGCATAGAAACATGGAAGGAATCTGACATGAGTGAGTACTTGAGAGTGTTTGACAGGACTGAATTGCCTTAAAAGCAGCTGGCAGTAGAATGGTATGGTTTTATTTTCTGAAGAAAACAGAATCACAGTATTTGCTGCTATACAAATAAGCTTTTTCCTTGCTCGTAGACTTGTGATATCCAGGTTTGTGTTTGGGAGAAAATGATTGGTGAAAAAATTGCAGAAATTGTGTTTATATTTAATTACCTCATTAAAAACTTGAACTTTGGAAGCTTAACTGCTTGGTGTTAGCCAGACACATCTGCATGTGGATGCCAACGTGGAGGTTAGTACTGATCTTGAGAGGAACGCAACATTCATGACTCCCAGAGAGACAGGCAGCTCCTACACAAGTACCTAAACAAAGAATTTATAGAAGTAGATGTGTTTCAAACTACTGTCCTTACCACTTTCTAAGCTGTTCCACATATAACAGTAACAAGATAACACTGTTTGAACTTCAGCAGAAACCGGTTTTAAAAGTTTTATTTGACTTACTCTAAGGGGATGTGTGCAACGTCTTACTCCACGGGGAAATGTGTATCCTGCATCTATCCCATATTACTTCTTTTGGTTTGGATTTTAGGATAGTATCGGAAAGAAAAAAAAAATTAATATTAACATGGGAGGCAAAAGTACCTAGAAAAAAGGAATCCAATCAGATAAAAACTGTTTTATCTCCTTCCAGTATTAATGAGACCTGGAAGGTAGAAGACAGCAGAATGCCTTAGGACCAGAAACACTATAGCTTGAAATGATCGGTGAGGCCATTGAAGCTGACTCTGATTAACTGCAATCTTCAAATTACTTGAGCAAATATTTCCATTCCAGAAATCTACAAGTTATTGACTATGTGACATTAGAGGCGAAGGCATTGTAGGGGTAAGAGTGCTTGTTGTGGTTTAACCCCAGCTGGCAACTGAGCCCCACGCAGCCGCTCGCTCACTCCCCCACCCCGCCCCTGTGGGATGGGGGAGAGAATCAGAAGGGTAAAAGTGAGAAAACTCATGGGATGAGATAAAAACAGTTTAATAGGTAAAGCAAAAGCCACACATGCAAGCAAAGCAAAACAAGGAATTCATTCACTACTTCCCATCGGCAGGCAGGTGTTCAGCCATCTCCAGGAAAGCAGGGCCGCATTAGTCCATGACTTTGGGCTCCATCTTCTATGGTGATCACTCAGGACAGGAGAGGTGGTGTGTTGTGTAGAGTTACTGCACACCAACGCCAGCTCAGGTTGGGTCACTGCTGCACTTGCACTGCTTCTTGTAAGGCAAGGCTTGTCCTCCATTGGTTCAGGTGGTTCCTGCTATAGTAATTCCTATAACATGCAACTCAGATCATGGGTTACAACAATTTAAAGGTATATCCATTACAACCTCCACCCCTGGTACCTTTGGACCAGATCATAGGGTTTAACATTGCAATGAACTCCTCCGCTTGCTCCTAACCTGGCTAGAAACAAGGAATATTAACTCTATTCCAGCCAAAACCAGCACAGTGAACAACTTGGAACAACAGGTGTTAACAGAGCTTTCATCTGTATCAAACATTTCATAATACACGACTACATCACAGAAGCATTATTTTTTTTTTAAACATAGCAATATCATGAAAACAGCCTAATTTGCTAGCTTCCACTGTACAGAAAAAAAGCAGTAGTGCATTTACTATACCGATCTTGTGCTTTGCTGCTACAAAATTGACCTTTTATAAAATGTCACTTAGTGTTTGGTGAGTCTCAGACTTATTTGTGTGCATTTTCATAATACACAACAGGCAGGGAAAATAAGTTGCTTTTTTTTTTTTAATTGAAACATTTAACATAGATGATGTCAAACTGATAAAACTGCTGACATTTAACTGCTGTGACTTAATAGGGTATCTTACAAAGCTATTGAAAAATTTTTAAGACACTGTGTTGTCAGTGGGTTCCATCTGAGCTGAGGCTTTGCAAGGTGATGAGGGCAAGAGAGATGTTACCACTACACAACTTCTTTTCAGTACTGCTCTCTTACTACTAGATGTTCCCAGCAAACTAGGCAGCGCTGGCTCCTCTCTCTCTGCAACCCTCCGGGATGCTACAGTGTTGTCATCTGGAGCCAGGCCATGGATGCTGCGTAGCAGTTAGCTGAGAAACAGATAAACTTGCTGGCTTGTAATTTCTGCAAAGTCTCTGAGCTCCCTATTGCCCAGTTGTAAGTGGAATGAAGTTACCTGCACTTACTGCCAGCTACACCAGCCTCTCAGCATTTAACATGATGTTACTTTTCAAGTTTTTGATGAATTATTCAGACCGTGTCACTGACTTCAGTGGAACTGGGACTTGATTCTAAATGCAAGAGGTGTTTGGAGGTCTCAGACACTGCTCCACATACGTGAGGTCACAACCTCCTCCTCTGAAATAGATGTAACAGACCCAAGTGTTTCCGTATTGGAAGAAAGCTTAGTGATCATCTGTGGGAACAGATAGGTTTCAGTGACAGCTGAGATGCTGCTGCACAGGTCGACATCTTCCCTTTCTCCCACGAGAAACTCTGGCTTTATGACCCATGCCAATTTGGACACATTTTATCTGTATATTTGTATTCAGGATTTAAGATGTTGATGAGGAAGAGGCATTTGGGGAAAAGATGAAAAAGCCCATGCTTTTGCTCCCCACAGAAGGAGCACATTGCTTCTGTAATAGGGAAGTCTTTGAAAAGTGGCTTTGGAGCAATCTTGTGTTGGAGCAGAGCTAGGTGTTGAAGTAAAGGCAACGACTGAATTCCTGAGGAAAGTGGTTTTACAGAGACATCTCTGTGCTCACGGGTATTTGAAAAAGTCACTTATTTCTCTCTTGACGGGGAAGAATCTCACTAGCCCTGATCTCATATTGTTAAATGTAAGGCTCATACGGGTACTTAAATACGATGCATTCCTCTTAGGAAAAAACAACAGGAACATCCCAGGAAACACTTCACTCGGAAACATTCTAGCTTCTCTCTCGTTAAAGTGTTTCTGTCTTTCCAACTGTGGTGGGAGGTCAGGAGAAAGTCTACTTTCCAATCGCCTCTTTAAGCTGTCCCCTTATGAAGTGTAAATCACCTGGTACGCAGCTTTCGGAGCACTAGGCACTCTACAGCTGCTGAGAAACAGTCTTGGTTTGTTTGCTTCCAGTGGTTCGATGAATAATTCTGAAATTAGGGAAGCGATTGCTTTGTGGAAAGTCTGTGTGCAAGATGCTCTGGATGTCTGTCTTTCCAAGCGGTTTAGCCAGCTAAAACATATTATCCAAATAATAAATTTGAATAATCCTTGTTTATCAAACAAGGATTTCAAACATTTTGAAGCAAATTCTGGAGAAAATGTTTTGAGCTTAATTTATGTCATCTTTTTAAGCATATGATATCAATGTGTGAAATGCTATGTGGCATTTATTTCCTCTAGTGTCTATTAATAATGTTAAGATAATTAGATAGATGCTCTCATCACTAATACTGACTGTTAAACTTCTGGCTTATGAAAAAAAGCCTGGTGAAGTGCTTGCTCCTGCAGACATTGCTTAAGTAAAGCTGGAGCACCACGTTCCCAGCAGGAAATCTCTTGGACAATCTCACACAAAGAAAGTTTTCTCTTCCTTGTAAATTAAACTTCATAAACATAGTCAGACTCTAGTGATGCAAATGAGTAATAAAAAATGAAACAGCAAGTACAGTCAGTCTCTTCAACTCTCATGACAGCTTTTCAAAGAAAAACCCTGAAGTTGAATTTCATTTAAGGAGTGACTCCTGTTTGTTAATGCAATAAACATAACTCATGAAAGTGGAAATTTCTGTTATACAGATACTGCCAAAATACTAACTACTTCATAACTTAAACATTTCGGTGTTCTGGGACATAGAAATCTATGTTCCAGTACAAGATAGAGAGAGAGATATAGATATATGCAAGCCATGTTTGCTTATTATTTGTGATTTACAGAAATTAAATGTTCTGCTTGACTTGAACACATTTATAATACTTCGTTCCCAAAGAATTCTGAAATTTCATTTTTACTTTAGAAAAAATGGTTCAAAATCCTGTGTAAAATGACCTTTCTCATCTCTGCATTGCTTTAATGTAATAGCCCCTAGGGAAAATATTTTGTTTACAGGTTAATGCTGTACAGACAAAAAGCAAGATGGACATTAACTGGTATGGTTATAGACTCCCTAACTTCTCCAGCAAACAAGATGAAGTTGGGGGAAAAAAGAGGGCTCTTTAATCATGGGTTATTTCAATCTAGCCAAGAATGCTATACTAAAGATTATATTTTGCATCAAATGCTATCTACATATAGCTCTTTTGAATGCCTTTAGAAGTATTGATATCTACCTCTGTCTCACTGCCTTTCATTCTTCTGATTTTTGTTTTGTCTCTCAAGTCACTTTTACGGTTACCTGTTAAGCCTTGATATTACACGTATTTTTTTAATGTTCATCATTCCATTTGTTCTCCCTTTCCTAGAGATTAAAAGTTCTGTGCTGTGCACTGTTTTTATGCAGTTTTAGTCTCACATTCGTCCTCATAATTCAGACCATCTGAGTAACTTCTATGTAAAATTCAAGGATATGGTGCCTGGTTTAGTCACAAGCGTGATACTTTGTGCTGTTTTATAGCTTGATGGGAGTGTGCAACTACTTACGGTTTTGACTATATCAATAGCTCTTGGTCTGAATAACCACATTTGCTGAGCCTCCCCTCTTTAGATCTGTCCTGTGCCTTAAGGAGTAGGTGTCTCGCCAAACACAGCTCCCAGCCAGGGCTAATGTTTTTTGACTAGCATCTTTAATTGTTGCAAAGAGGCTAACAAACTCCACAGTGTTGAGGCTGCCCTGCTCTTGTAGACAGGGAGAAGGGAAGATGCCTATAAAGTACTGAAGTCATGCTACCTTGAGAGAAAACAAGTGTCTTGGTAGATACCTTCTCTACCCTTCCTTCTTCCCCCCCCTTCCCCGCTTTTTTTTCTAATATGCCACAGCTTTCGAAATAGAGGCAGCGTTATTCCCCAGCTCATTCTGTTCCCTTACAAAGATTGATGCTCTTCATCAGTATTTTGGTTTTGTAGTTCAATAAAATATCATCTACAGTAAAACAGCACTTGAGGGTCCTGTTTACTACAGTTGGAATAGGCTGATGACTCTCAGTTCCCTTTTTATGTAACGTTATTTCACTTTACTCTTTTTCTTCCAGCCCACATGGGGAATCAAAATATCAATTTTGGTTTTGTTTTTAACTTTACTGACAGAGATCTTATTGCTAGAGAAAAGCACAATAACACTTCTCACATCTTTTTAACATACGATTTTTCAGATTTTGTAAACTCTATTAGTTAACAAAATGTTATTGTTTAAATAAAAAACTGGGTTCCAGATGCAGTGAGTCACTAAATAGTATTTTTTTTTTTAATGTCAACATTCAAATGACTGAAAAGGAATTAATTTATTACCACATGAACAACAGTGAATTAAATTAAAACTGTGGGCAGAGAATTTCAAAACTACCTTTTACTTTATCTTTCTTTTGACATATTTTTCTCTTGGTTGCTGTCAGTTATTCTTGCATTAACTAAAGACACTGAAACATGAGTTCATGTAATAGTAAGACTAATTGCAGATGATTTGCATGAGCTCATGATAGACACAGTGATGGACAAAACCCCCAAAATGCTTTCAGAACCGAGACACTGCAGAACATCAGGTACTTGAATAACAAACTAGCAAACTGGAATTGCAGAGAATACTGGTATGAGAATATACCAGTTTTAAAATTTTAGATCATGGAAATATCTTTTCATACCTCACAGCTTTGCTTTCCAAAGCTGTGGTTCAAAGGTATGTACACTAAGGACTAAAGCAGAAATAGGACACTATGTCATTGTGTTAGGAACATACATACCTTTTTGTTAGAATGTCTTATCCCAGCTTGGAAGGTGATTTAATTTGTAAATTGAATTGGAACAAATTGCCTGTGTGATAAATAAAATGTCTGTATTAGCTACTATATTATTGAAGCTGTCCTGACTGACTTCTATGTTAACTACAGTGTGCCAAAACCTGTCCTTAAATGCAATTGTATGTGATTGTGTTGGCTTCCATGGAAATTCGCCTGCGAGCAAAATTTAGCCCTGTGGCTTCATGAGGGACTGTATTCAGAAGCAAATACTTTAGGAGGTATAATCTCTGAGTTCTGAATGAAAAGTAAGAAATCTGTGGCTTAGAGTCTGCCAAAACAACAAAAAAGTTACCATTTCGTGGATGCTGATCTAACAAAAGCTCCTAAAGCACTGAATTACTTGCTGGGGTTATCAGAGATTCATTGACAGGCAAATGCTGACAAGTTGGTTTTGTTTAAACGAGGAGCTGGAGAAGCTGTTAGCAGCTGCTACTAAGAGCATAGCCTCAAAATTAGCAGAAGCATAAAGGTTAGACTACCTCAGGTGTTTTATATAGTTTTTCATCAACTGGTGCTTAGTCTCTGCAGTGCCTCTTTGTAGCACTCCAAACAATGATGGGATGAAAAACAAATCAATTAAACAAAGCTGCCACATTTCTAGCCTCTTGCCTTTAGTGAACACCACAAACTTCTTGACAAAAAGCAGTTCTACAAGTCTGTCTCCACAATTTAGCATCAACCTTCTCTTGCTCACAGTTATGGTGTCAGCATCAACAGGATCAGAGAAACCTCATGGAGCTCCATCAGTGGCATGTGAGAACAGAAACCAGCGTGGCAGAAACCTGAATTCCTACTTCTCCCTGGTCTGATCCGTATTCTGTCAAAACCATTACCTGAAAGCTGTGAATTTATCTATGAAACTATGAAAGGTAGGAACTTGAGGCTAAAAATCTGAGGTGGTATTATCTGTTGCCCATCAGCAAAAAGACTTTCTATAGTCAGTGATGTAATTTTCCTGTAACAGAGATTAGCAGAGTCTGCAGGCTGTTCAGGTATGATCTCTGTTAGAGGGGTGCAACAAAAACACAAAACAATAGCACACCTCTGGAAAGGATAAAGCTAATTTTTAACTTCAACAGTAGCTGCAGTCAAGCTTTGCGGGAAACAATCTTCAGAAAATGTCCTACATTGCGTATCTCTGTGAAATTTATTTTTCCCTTTTAAACAACACAAACTTCAGAAAATATCTAGGCACAAACATTTCACATTTGTTTTGATCTCGCTGACTTCAAATGCCTTTCATGTGGTTTTTGTATTTTGAGTGCTTCAGTAAACTTAACAACAGAAAATTAAGGGAAAAACAGGGTAGATTATCTCCATGAAAAGTTAGGGAAAGGATTACTGAGTGGAGTCAAAATGGCCCGAAGAACGGCAGCATGTAGAACTAGAAGTAAGATAAAAGAAAAAGCTATAGGAATAAGAGACTGGAAGAGGGTTGGACTGGATGAGTTTTCCAAGAACCAGGTCGCTCTGCTGTATCCGTGACAGACAGTAGCCCCATCGGTGTCAAAGCCCTCCAGAGTGGGAGTCCAGACCTTTCTGGAAATCTAGTCCAAGAGCTCATCCTCTTCACCCTTAGATTTCCCTGCCCTCTAGATCTCCCTGCTGCAATATCAGTTCGTTATTCCTTGTTCTGTCCTCACAGGATATAAACCCTGAATAACAACTTTTACGTATTTAAAGATGGCCTTTCGTGTTCTCTGATGTTTAGCCTTTCTTCAAAGGTCATGTTTTCTAGATCTCTGCTCATTCCTCATTCTTTTGGTTATCCCCATTTGGGGGAAGAGGCCTCTCTCTCTCCTGGTCACCATCACGCCCCAGCTCCACCTGCTTCAGGTCTTCATAGCATGTTATGTTCTGGGGGATCTGGAGCCTGTGCTAAAATTTGTGATATTTTGCTGTAGCTATGATGGACCAAAGACACAGGAAGAACGAGGTCTGTAAATAGAAGTAATACCTTTGAGATATTTTCTTAGACTGACAGATATTTCTGGAAAGATCAGATAAGCTTGTGCCCACACAGACTCAGATCCTACTTTTTAGTTACTGCTTCATACAGCAAATTTTTTTTATCTTCCTTGCTATATCATGGCATGGAGATAAATACGTATATAGCACGTATACCATCCAACATACAACATTTGTGGTAACCATGGTCGTCTAAGGATGCAATTGTCCTTATAAGATCAAGGAGGGTTTACATGTCTAAAGGCTTGTCTAATTCTTCCCTCTGTACAAGTTAGTCTAATAAGTGACATTTCTTCTGTTTGTAATCCTTGTCCTGCATGAGAATTTAGAGCTTTTGTGCCCTATTGTGGCCACTTCATAAATTTATCAGATCCATGGTTGGGGAATGGCTTCTTGTTACTCAGTTACATTGAAATTACTCTTAACTCAAGCAAAGTTAAGGTAAAATATAAATAAAACATCCAAAATAGAAAAGACAGGCCTGATCTACTCATCTTGCAATTAAATCAGAAGTTGCTGAATCTCCATTATTCAGGAACTGGTTGTAGGCTTTTCCCTGACATGGAAATGAATGTCCCTGACATTTTCTCAGAAGTGCAAGTGTCTCTTCGCTGGCCAGGTGTCATCTCTCGTTCTTTAATGCTGAATAACAAGTCCTTGGGTGAGAAAGGGGTACAACTCCTCTGCTGATCCAATGCACGCTTCACGGTCACTCTGCTTGATGTTGCCAGAGGGTAGGATTCAGTGGTGAAGGTGAGCTGATCTAGTGGCTTGTTGCTGTCAGACACAGAAGTCCTGTGCCCCTGCTGTCCCTCTTCTTCCTCCCATTTCTAGTGCTGATACCAGCACCCAACAGACCATTTGAGGAGCCACAGAAAACTGCCCCAGGAACAAAGCAAATCGATCTTTCTGTGATTGAGGAAGGGGGATCGGCTCTGCGAGGGGCTGGACAACTACCACAGCCGCAGCAGGAGCACAGAAGAGCGGGAGGAGGCGGCTGGGCGCGGAGCGGGAGGAGTGGGGCCTTGAGCCTGTCCATCAGCTCAGCTGTGCTGGTGAACAGTAGGTACCCTGTGCTCTCTTTCAGCCTGGACTTCAACAGGCGTAGCTGACATAAATATCTAATGGTGATGGCTGTCAGCAGCTTGTTACTGGCTCTTGCTGGAGATCAGATGTACTGATGATTGATTTGGAGGTGACTGCCAGCATCTTTCTTCCCAGAGTACTGTAATCCCTTGCCTGACACCGTGGGCTATAAAGGGTGAGTAGGGGCAGGGGTCAGCTCCGAGGCAATGTCTTGCCCTGTGGTGCAACAGGGGCACTGGCCAAACTCAGAGGGCGTGAGAAGCATTGGCCACTTCACAGGGGACTGGGATGGGCTTAGATGTCATTTTGGATGTCATAGAATAGCTTCCTGCTTTCTCTGGGGAGGTTTAAATGTATTTTCTCTGGAGACAAATATTTGCTACATGGAATGAGATTTATGCACTTTTAAGGAAAAAGCTAAGAAAGTAATTTTCATCTGTTTTTAACTATGAGATTGCAGGCTCTCCAGGGATTTATTCCAGTAAATAGAATCTATAAATGAACATAAAAATTGTCTTGATGAAGAGGTGAATTTTTACTCTATAGTAATAAAAAAGAATTGTTGCAAGATGTGTTCCAGCCATAGTTTTCCAATATTAGCAGATAAAACTTAAGGTAAATTTTTTCATTAGAAAGAAGATCAATTCTCAGCAAATGCTGTCACTAGGCTCTTCTAGGACAGAGCAAGATTATTCTATTAATTATAGTTCCTCGTCTTACTAATGTCAAAGTCTTGGTCCACAAGATTCCGCCTCGGTGAACAGAGTCAGCTGAAGATGAGTGATGGAGCAGATGCCTCTGCTTTCAAACGCAGAACTTACAGTGAGCTCACAATGGATGTTTCTGGGCAGCTGTGCTGTGCTCCTACAAAGCAAATCTTGATTTGTCACACCTAAGATTCAAGATGTTTCAGCTAATAGTCTGCTGTGGGTGTTGTTGCATGAGATTTGGGTTTCTCCTGATTTAGTGAGCAGGATCAGCTGGTGACAGGGCCCCACGGGGGACAGAAGAGGACCGAGGGGCACAGCCAGGAGTGCAGGGGAAGAAAGCCAAGGTGTCTCCTCCTCTCCATCAGTACTGAGCTCTGCTGGAGTTTCACAAAGACAGTTACAGTCAGCAGCAAAGGCACATCTAGCCAAATTTATCTAGTCTAGTGAAGAGAGCAAATGGTATGAAATGTAAAAAGCCAGAATGGAGGAGGAATGTGGGGATTACCCTGTACCAGTCACGTTTTCTGTGAAAACTAACACTTCCCTCTGCAGTGTTACCAGCCTTTTCTTAGCATGCGCTAAGTATATTGAAAGAGAGTGGAAATACCCTTGCCCTGGAAAGTTATTAGATGATCTATTACCTGCGTCCTTTCCCTTTTTGCCAGGCTAAGCTCTGGTTTTATTTTTCTGCCTGTAAGTCTCTGTCTGGATATCTGAATTGACTCATACTAGAATTTCAGTTACAGCTTCGTGTAAAAAAGGCAACAGAATTTTTCCCTGCTAATTTCTTGGTGGTGGATGACTAGTTGTGCCCTTGGTGTCTCAGGAGTTATGGGAAGAGGGTTGGAATTATCACAAGAATTTTAATTGGATGCTAAAAAAGTGCTCAGTGCTGAAATTGTTAATAAAGTTAATGGTTCTGAAGAGCTAATGTGCTCCTGGCTTACACGGAACAGCTGATACCCTATAACACTGTTTCTGAGGTGGAGGTAGACAACAGCATCTCTTACATTCTTCAGGTAAACATTGATATATTGATAAGTCTACAGAAACGTTATATAGATAGAAATGTAACTATGAACAAATGAAAACTGTAGATTTGTGGTAAAGGATACTTCTGAATATTCTTCAGGCAGCTTATTGTGAGATTGCAGCATTTGTACTGCCCTTCATAACTCTGTTTTGGGGAGAAGTATCCCTGAATTCTTAAACTTGTGGCTTACTCAGTCCCTGCAGCATGCTGAAATCTCAGAATTTATATAGCTTAAGCTTGTGTCCCTCTCAGACCCCCTATGGAGTTAATCTGCACATTTCTGCGGAAACACAGCAAGCAGTCAGCAGCTGATAGTCTCTGAATATTTATGAGTGCTGAAGGCACATTCTTGTCACTAGAGTAAGTGAGAACTGCTAATCTTCTAGTGCCAAACTCTTTTGGGGATCCCAGACAAATTAGATTATATGCAGCCCATCAGTGGCCCCTTCTTTGATTTATACTGGCCATAAATCAAGAGCTGTCTCCTGAGCTACCTTCTACACAACCATGCAGAAGGAGGGAGAAATTGCATTAAACTCTGCAAAGAAAAAACTTTCCTTCAAATGCAGTTTTTGCTTTAGTTGAAGTATGTGGAAAGTGTAAACAAAGCAAGGAAGCTCCTGCTGACATTGTTGGTAACACTTGGCTGAGTGGTTGCTCTACGACAGTGTTTGGGGATGGGATAGGTATACCCCTTTTTCTACCTCTTTACAGGCTTTGCTTCTCCTTGGTTGTACCAACAGGTAGCGGGAGTGGTGGAAAGGCCAGCTGAAGTGCCTTACTATGGCCTTCCTCTGAGGTTAAGCCAAGGACTGCCACCCTACCCAGATGCCGACGGTTGCTGGTTTGCTTGAGCTGAGGACTTAAAAGGTCCATTGGGCCCATATTAGTGCCCATGGAACAAACGCTAAATTAAGGGCTCATGTGGATCTAACAACTGTCCCTAATGTGGACCTTGGTCACTTATCTTAACTCTGCAAGCAAAAATACTCCAGAAGAGATCATACGGCTCTGCCTTCATCTCAGCCCATTTGATCTCCCTTTTGGAAGCTTGCGTTAACTGATATACAAATAAAATTATGATGCAAAGCTCTGCACCAGTAAAGGATTTGCAGCTTACTTTATCTCTGTCTTCACACGATCTATGTACGAAGCATTTTTTGGCTTGAACTCCCTTACAATCTGTTGTGTGCTGAGGTGTGCACCTAGGTAAACATTTTTCTCTTAGAAAACTTACAAAAAATGTAGGAGAAAACCTATCTTTGATTCAAAAAACAGATTAAAAGTGTGATGTAGTATAGCATCATTTGTTATCTTTGCCAGTATTTGTGTTTATTATAACTGTGTTAATTAAAACTCCTAGAAAAACCACATGAGGCTATCTTTGAAAAATCTGGGAGAGTCCCAACTCTCAGCTAAACTTTCTCCCTCATGGAGTTCGGTGTCCCTATTTCCATTAATGAGTGGAAGAAAGGATTCTTGGAAAATGTTGTTATGTCAAAAGGAGTTAATCTGAGGCAGTTTATGGGTAGGATTTATTGGAATGTTCTTTAAATTCAGATTTTATGGAATTCCTTTTTACCTTTCAGGATGTTTCAGTGTAAAAAAAAAGGTAAATAAACTAAAGTGTACGTGTGTGGGCATTTGGGGAAGAAAAAGACTTTTAAACTCCAGATACTATTACAGTAGCCAAATCTTTGCGCTGTCTGATTTGTTAGCATAATTTTACAGCTGTTCTCAGTTAAGCCAATTACTCACAAATCTTTTAAACAACCCAGTGTCACAGAGCACAAATCAAGCTTCCTCTCATTTAATTATAGCTGCTACACTACGTGGTACAATTGGATCTTCAGGAGAATTTCCCTCTGTGTCATGGAGGATAGGAGGAAGCAGCCTGAACTCAAAATCAGGTGTAAATGATTAGAAAGGGCTGTAACTCTGTGTTGTAATTTACTGTAAGAGTCTGAAAATTATAGATTCTTTCCAAACTTAATGCTCGTCCTGCATGCTGCTTACACCTTTCCACACAGAGAAGGGACGTGCCTTCTTCCACTGAAGCCCCGAGTGGGGGCTCCGTCCTGAACACCAAGGAATTATCAACTCTTTTGGGGGAGTTTCTGTAATGTAAACCATTTAGCATTAAACTTCTTAACACTGTAATCTATCAAATATGGGGGAAACATGGCAATCTACAGAAGAGTCTGCACCTTACATCTGACATCATCTGATATACGATTGCAAAGCAGGTTCTCCTAGCAGAGGAAAAATTGTGTCTGAATTCAGTCTCTGATCAGCCCAGCAGATTCTCTTTACAGTTGAGAGAAAGTCTCCCAAACTTTGTCTCAAACATGGATGCCAGAGCACGTTATTGTACCAGGCGAAGCTACCCTAGCTTGTTTATGGAGCAGTGTGATGTCTCTCCTACAGCCAATGCTCCAGCCCTGGGTTCCCATGCTCGTATCTCATTGTGTCAAAGTCTAACGTCTCCCAAGGCAGCCTGATCTCGCCACGCTTGGGTAATCCTCACTGACCGGGGTGGTTAACTTCTGATTTTTGTGCCAGTGTGTAAGGCACAGAAATTCAACTGTACCCTTGTGCACTGATCAGTTTTGCTTTGTCATGAAACCCAACTCATCGTCAGGTGAAAAGTCATCTGTTAAAGTGCCTGTAGGACTCGCAGATTAATTTCAGTCCTAAGCAGCAGTTCAAGTGGTAGCAGCACTTAGATGCTGAATATTTTAACGAGGGAGTTTATAGATGCCCTTCGTTTATGCATTTTGCAACATCATAACACACCCACGCACTTTTATATGAGAGAACATCCTGAGCAGGAGGCTTTCTCTTACGGACTGTAAACAGAGCTAGAGATGCTATTCAGTAATGTTTCTCAAAGACATCTCAGCAATTTCTAAGCATCCAGGGACTTCACTGTGTCACTTAACACAAAAAAACCCACAGCAAACCAAAAACCCAAACCAACCAACCAACCAAAAAGAAATAGCACTATATGGTAATAGCAAACCCTAGGAGAAATGGTGTATGGACTGGCAGATCCCCAAAAGAGGTTGTTTGTGGAAAATCATCATTAAACGGCAGTATTTCCAATGGAACTGTAAAGACTAGTGCTAGGTCTGATACAACTCAGTGTTTGTTATAAGCAACAGAGAAAGGTAACTGAAATCTTTTACAAAGTTTCAGGTTGTTAAGTTATGTTGAAAGTTAAATCACAGAGCTAAGCTGAGCCCCTGTAACCGAAATGTGTTTTAAATGCAAACAAATGCAAAGTTCAGTATCTAGCAGCAATGCATGCAAGGTCACACTCATAGAAGGGAGGAATGCTTCTGGAGTATAGTGTCTCTGAGTACCTTTGCAGGGTACTGCATCAGACACAAATATGTTGAGTTTAATGAAAAATGCAAGACCTGAAGCAATATTTAGGAGTGCGGAGCCCAAGGCAATTCAAATGGGAAACTAGGCATCACTTTTGAGACCTAGAAGGCTTAAGCATTTCTGGCATATCACTCCAGAAACAGATAAACTCATTGCAGATAAACTCCTTGCCTTTCTCGAAAAGGTGTTTTAGACAAACACAACTTAGTGGGTTGAGTTAAATACTTTGGCCTCTTCTAAGCAGTTTCAAAGAAATCTGAGACTGAGAAGGGACCAGTCAGTCTGATCTCCATATGAATCCTTCTGGCCCTGGTTCCCTTCAAACCTGAAGCAGGCAAACGGCAGAGTGCCTTTAAGCAATGTCTGTCAGTAACTGTGCTCTTGTTATTTGCAACGTCACGGCAGGACAGCATGTGATGCCATCTCAGGTGCTCCACGACAGGAGGTAGAAGCCCACAAAAGATCTTCTGTGATGTGAAAATATTTAGAAATGATCCTACTCAGCAAACCCTGTGTGGCAGTGAGGACGGCAAGTGGAATTCACAGCTCAGTTTGAAAAGGAGCCTCATCAACACCCGGGAGAGCATAGCTTGAGTTAGCTCTAGAGTGACCAGGTTTGGACACAGTGTTGAATATCAGTGGCCAGTTCCAAAGAGCTGAAATCAGTTTAAGCCATCCAAAGAACTTATCTTCTACAACCATGAAGGAGGAGGGAAAAAGCAACAGAAGAAACATGAGAGCTGGGAATAACTGATTCAGAAAATAAAGCAATTTGGTTTATTGGAACAAGAGTATACTGTATAATAAGGCAATTGCTGTCATTTCTATCATTCTGCTGTTTCTAGCTTGTAGGTCTTGTTGTAAAGGGCCCTGACCTTCCCTGCGTTTGAAGTGGCTACCTGTACATGGGGAGATAGTCTGAATTGGCAGGCAGATGTATGAGCTCTTCTAACTCTTTTAATCCTACGATTCTATAATTATTTAGCATCCATCTGTCCTGAACTCTTCACAGCTTCTGAGCAGCAACGCTTTCCATGCATGTCTTCTCTGCCTCATCCAAATTTCTGCTCTCCCAAGGCTTTTGGATCTTTCTTATACAAATCAGACACTGGTTTAAATTGCCATGGTATATAGCTATTATTTGTATAATTTACTTTGGCTAGAAAATACAGGCTTAACAGTGTTAACAAGTATGGTATGCATTGGGTGGTAAGGTTGTCCTGAGAGGCATCATTTTATATTAAGAATTTTCTGAACTGTAGTGTGAATGAAGAATGTCTTTGGATGTGTCTGAAATAGCAGCTATTACGTGGTAGGTAACAATGCTTTCGGAGGTTTGTATTCTCACAACCAGAAAGATGGCAGGCGTCTGTTCCCTGCTGCGGTCAAGGTATAACCAAGTATATCGTTCATAGGAACTTAATTTTATAATAAATACAAGCAGTTGCGGCAAGTGCTACTAAAAGAGGTTATTTCTCATGTAAATTAGTTTATCTCTGTCTCAATGACAATATTATAAACTGTCTATATAAAGTCTTCCCTATTTAAGGAAATCTGCAATTAGCATAATTGTCTTTTCAAATAAATTTATTTCAAGAGCTTTTGTGGCTCTTAATTATAAATAGCTTTACATTTCTTAGGAAAAGGAAGAAAATATAATTGTCTTCCTCCCTCCTATTTCTTATAGCTTGTTTCTGTTATGCCTAAGGCAGTTCTGGAGATCACCCTGTTTTTCCATTTAGGCCTTGATTCAGATACTTGCTTGTATTTAAGCAAGTGAATATGCAGAGTGATTTTTAACTGAGCTGAACACTCATGGAGAGTATCTTGGTGAATCTGCACTAAGGTTGCAAGAATAATATGGCTATTAATGTAATGATAATGTGGCGGCTGAATTGGGGAAAACACCTTGAAGATCAATATAGGATCAGCTAAGAGCAGTTTTGAGTTTATTGATTCTGGAATAAACAAGCACATATATTACTTTGCATAGAACAAAACATTTTGCTTGATGCAAACCAGAACATCCCGATTTGGGAGCATGTGTAATAAAGCCAAGGAAACAGAAGGCTATAATTACAAAATAAGAGGCACCAGTGGAGATTCCCTGCCCCAGATCACCTTGGTTAACTCTTCACCAGTGGTCATGGGTTCACTTCTCTTCTCCATTTCAAAACAACCCAGACCTAATTACCATACCCTTCTCAGTTTGTCTGATTGACTTTTTTTCCCCTTTGCAAGGATGGTTCAAATGCTCACTGGGAGGGGTGGAGCTGAGAAGGAACAGGCAGATGGACAGACAGCCACGGGTGGTGGCAGGGTGGCGTGCAGGTCATGCAGTTTACCTACTGTACATGTAGATCATTGCTGTGAATCACAATAAGAGTTATCTTTCAAGTGTAGTGGTTGCGTACGTTCAATGGTTTGAAATGTCCATGACAGAAGACAACGTGCAGGTATCCAATGGTGCTCTTTTGTCAATACTCTGCTTTTTGAAGGACCCCTGTTTAACATTACTTTCCACTTTTGGTATGAAATTGTCAGGGTTAGAGATACTCCCAGTTCTTTTCACTCACAAGGTAACTTACCGATTGCATAGTGAACATATTCCTTGACAGTAACATTTACCGATTTCAGCACCCAGTAACCTTTTTCTATCAGTTTGTGTCTTTTCCCATTTAAATCATCATCACCATTCGTTGGCAACTACGAACCTGGGGGCAAATGCCCTATCATTTCATGATGTTGCTAGAATAGGACCTTTATGTCATTAAACATATCTCAAAATCAGTGGGAAAAGGTGTCTAAAGGAGGGGTGGGGATGGGAATGTTAAAGCTAGAAAAGCAGTGCCAGCTGTCCTTGCAGCTTTGCTGCTCTCTTTGGGGTCACCACGGGCACATCCTCTGGTGAGACACCTATAGAAACCTGATGCAGATTAAACTGAAGACACAGAACCAGCTGTGCTTCTGCAGAATGAAAGCCCTCTGATGTGTGTTGTGCCTGGTGCAAGGGAAGACTTGGTAATAAGTTTATGGGTCTTTCCACTTTCATTAGCATTTTCTTTTCCAGAACAGCGTGATGGTTCTCTCTTCTCTCCCCGCTGGCTCTGTCGGGGTGCAGCGAGGGCTGGGGAGCCGAGGGGATCCCGAGGATGCCAGGGCAGGGCAGGGCAGGGCTCATCCCACAGCGTGGTGTGGGAGCAGGTCCTGGGGAGGCTGGTCAGGGCTGTAGGGACTATTAGAGCCCACCACGCCCTCACAGGCTCTTTGTTTAAGCAAGGGCAAATAAGTCCAGAACTAGTTTACTATGTAATCCAAAGGAGAATCAGGCTTTAGTATTCTGGGAAATGGTGAAAAAGACGGGAGGAAATGTTCACATTTCCTTATCTCAACTGATCCTGACTTCCTCTGAGAAGTTTTTGTGCAGCTATGAAAGGTGTTTTTTTTATAAGAGAATGAGCTTTCACTCTGGCTGAAAACAGTTTAATTGAGTACAATATATCAGTGTGATCCTCTTTCATAAAGAGAAAAAGAGCTGAGGCTTTTTAACAAGGTTCTAGTAAATTTCCCACTTTGATTGAGTGCTTCTTTCTTTAGCTTCAGATGCCACTCTGAGATTTTTTCTTTTTTTTTTTTTTTCTTTGTGACATGTTTATCTGAAACACATGTAACTGTAATGCTTCACAAAATGCTATCTGTTCTTGAAAGGGCTGAAGTGGGTCAGCAATACTTGCAGAGATTGCCAAACTACGAGAGGACTGCACTGAGGCATCCTATATCTTTCTACCTCTCCTTAAAGAAACTTCGAGACTAAAACCAAAGCTTTTTGTTTGATTTTGGGGTTTTTTGCTTGTTTTCATACAAAGGTACAGAGAGGAAAGAAAAAGATGTCCTAAAGGGAGAGGGAGTTTCATTATAAAAGTTCCACCAAGAAAAGGACAAAGGCGTGTTTTTCCAGGTTATGAGATGGTTAGTCTATTCGTTATTTACTACCAATATATATAAATAATTAGTAATTGCCATTGGCAGATGGCTTTTATTAAAGTGAAGTAAGTTTTTAAAAAAAATTGGGTTTGCAGTAATTGTGAGTTTATTCAAGAGCCTCTCACCTCTGGGGTTGAGCCTTCAGCTTTTGATTGAATTAGATGTTAAAAGAAAATATTTCAGTCTCCGCGCTACTGTTTCTTACAATGTGACTTGTGACTGAATATCTGCTTGCAGGAGGTAGTGGGGTTGTGAGTGGGGAGTACTGTGAGACAACATCTGGTACATTGAAAGAGAGGAAGGCAAAGCTTCCAGCAAGTCTGTCCAGACAACTCCAGACATACCTTAAAATGCTGAAATATCCTGAACATGAAACTTAATCACAATTTACACTTTCTCTTTTCAAGTTCTTTTTCTCTGTCTTTGCCTGAAAGCTTAGTTTGCCTTTTGAATCAAAAGTATTTTACAAATATTTTCATCAGAAGGAATAAAGAGCATAAGATACGTTGACACCTGCCTAGGAAATAATAAAATCCTTCTTGTTTTCTTCAGTAAGCAAAGTAACCTATAGTGTGGAAAGATCCACCATTTGCAAGCCAATGTATCTAGATCTGTGTGTTTCTTGTGACACATAGAAAACGTACCTTGACAGCACATCTAGAGCACCTGGTCAGGGACCACTTCTGGACCTTCCTTAGGCTCAAAATTTAAAAACATGTGCCTGGTGGCTTGGAGAGCAGCCCCGCAGCAGGGGAACGTTCAGCAGAAGTGTGTTCGGTGACTGTGACAGTTGCGTGCATTTGCCTGGTGAGTAGATTTATTTACACATGGGCATTTTAAGAAGATGGATTGCTCTGGTCCTGCAGGAGCTACCCGCAGCTCTTCCGGGACACAGCCATGGCAAAGAAGAGCTGTAGGTAAGTGACGATGTCTGCAACCTGGTACAGCAGCTGGTGGGTGGTTTTTCTGTGGTTTCCTGAAGAGACGAGACTTTATACAACCATTCTATGTGAGTGTGTCCACATCTTAACTGTTGAATCCATTGGCCAGTTTCAGCCAGGTTTGGAAGATAGGCAGACATGTCAAAATTATTACATCTCCACAGGTGTCATGAGAGTAGGCAGCCAGACAAGGGAGAGGGGAAACGACTGCAGAATGGGCTCATTCCTTACCAGATAATCCACGATGATGAAAGTCACCATGCAGTAAATCGTACAAATCTTATTACTGCAACTAATAATACTTGAATAAACAGTATGTTGGTAATAAGACAGCTATACAGCTTTTTTCTTTAACGGAATAAATGGGCTTCATACCCATTAGACTGTATGTTAGCTCAAATAATAGCTAATTTCATGTCATTAAAAATAATGACATGAAAAGTAACTACAAAATCTGGTTATACATATCTATACTATAATCTTGCCATTATGAATTAAATGCTTCAGCAAGTTTGTGAGAACATTTAAAGATGATTTAATTCAGGAAAGCACGATGTAGTTTTGCCATAGCTGAAGGTAAGACTTTCTTCCCTAGTCTCATGCTAGATGTTTTTCCTTCTTAGAGCTACTGATGTGCCATGTTCAGAGCTCGCTTTTCTGAGTAGTTACCTATCAGTCTTTCTCATTGAGGAGTTCATGTCGGCAAGATGTAATTTAATGGCAATTAGACACAGATGAGCCACTTTTTTTTTTTAAGTATCAGCCTTTTGCTGAAGACTGATAATGAAAAACCTTCAATTCAAAATAACTGCTTAGAACTTAAAGGGTTTTGTTTGTTTTTAATTGAAATGTAAGAAATAAAAAGAAAATCTGGCTTTTGCACTAAGAATAAAAACTAATTGACACAGCACAATTTGAAGGTTTGGGCTTATATTAGAACTAGAAATGTTCAACAGAAATTCAGTGGGCCAGTTTCTTTAGGACCAAGTTCTGAACCCCTAGTAGATGTGAATTACAGCTGGCTGACAGAGTTTGCATTTGAAGAGAACCCAAGACATTGAAAGTTTCTTCTTATGTATGTACAAAGTTCACAAAACAACTGTGCACATTGCAATGCCTACCCACCAACTCAGGCTTTGATTTTCTGTAAAGTGGGAATTGAAATTCTTCTGAGGGACGGCCTGGGAAACCCATGCTTTAAATGAAAGTGTAATGTGTCTCTTAAACCTGCCAGAATACTACAAGCAGAAGAGCTGGAAAGACTAATCTTTGGTATCACAGCAGAAGTGTATGGGGCACTGCTTGGATTTGGAAAATGCAGCTTCAGCTCTGGCTATTTGTCTACATCTCTAGGGTGATGTAGATTATGAGATTTGGTAAGTGAAAATTAACTGATATCAGGAAAAAGTGTTTCATGGCAGATCACTAGACTGAGTAAGGGCATGGGATATGCAGATTATTTTAGAGGATCTCATACAAGCAACAGTCACCAAGAAATCAAGACTGTTAAATCTCGTGTCAGAACAAAAGGATTAACCAACTTCTGCCAACAATGATGCCAGTAACTTTAGGAAATCTTTAAGTCCAAACAGTGGTGCACAGCACTTTGATGATTAGAAAGAATAGGTGATTAGTTAGAGGTATTTGAATTGCATAAATATTGTTTGTTTGCTCACAGAGAAGTGGGAAATTGTACTTTAAGGAGGTTTGTGTCACGTGAAACATGTTTGAAACACTAAATGAAGCAAGTGCCATATCTCTGCTAAAGACAGATTCTCCCTCCTCTCTCCCATGGCTTGGAAGGCATGGAGTAATATGAACTGAATGCTTTTCTAGGTTCAGTTTTGCTTTTAGCTTTTTTCAGTAGAATCACTGTTTTGAATCAGCATCATGAACTATGACCTTTTACCATTGCTTCTGGCAATTCATTAGTGGCAAGATGTGGAACACTACTTACTACTGTTAAGGGTTAGCCGTAACAATAAATATGTCATTATTAACATAAACAATCCCAAACCTCAGCTCTAAATCTGAACTTTGCCAAAGTTCAGGTAGAGAAACTAGGTGATATGAACTTCCCCAGAACTCTTATTTCCTCATTCTAAATGCATCTCTTGTGCCATGCAATCTATGCGCTTGTAACCCACATTCAGACGTGGTGGACAGGATCTGGCTTTGGCTAGTGTGCCAAAAAGATTAGGATGAGATAAGGATGTAAGCATTACTAGCTGAGACCCATGGGCTTTTTTGCGCTTGAGAGAAGAAGTCTTCTCAAAATGTTTAATGAAACCTAGCGATGTGAGCTGCATTGTGCTGGGACCTGCACTGGTTTCCCTTCTGAACCGTAGGGAACTGCCAAAACCTTCACACACAGAATCAACTGAGGGGATGGAGAACTGTTGGTAGATGCGGTTTGTTCAATTGACCTTTTAGGGAAGCAAAACTTTGATTTTTTTCTTTTTTTTTTTTCATTTCAAAAAATCTTTTTGTTTAATTTATTCAACAAAATTCTGGATCAAACCAGTAACAAAACATTGACAAAATAAACAGCTCAACTGCCTTAAAGTGCAGCTTATTTAGAGATTAAGGTGTGACTATGGAATCTTTCTGTCTGCATGTTTTAAAATGAAAAAACATATAAAAGCTGAAAAAGTCCCTTTCCCCACTAGACAAAAAAGACTTTCCTTACAAATTTAGGGTCTTCAAGCAGACAGGGAGTGAGCTAGGGTCTGCTAATACTTACGGACTCTCAGCAGAATTATTTACTGAGGTAAATTCATTAAAGATGTGAGAGTTCACAGGTGTCTCTGTAGGCGTAAGTTGATGCCTGAGAAATTGCTCAGGCATTGGTGATGATGTCTGGTCTGAGAGATATTAAGGACAGCTGAAGTCATTAGCTAGATAGATCTGGGGTTGGAGAGAAGGGATGTGTGGTGTGGAAGTACGTTGTGGTGTTTGCTCTGTGCTATGGAGAGTGGAAGAGAAAGACTTTAAGGAGCAGATGCTGGTGGAGGTCTGCACTACTGAGCACAAGTTTAGGCTCTGTCTGTTGAAGGCATGGAATGAACCAGTGCAGCTTCAGTCCTCTGCTAGGTAAGAACTGGGTGCTTATTTTCTTCTTTACATCTTTTTTTAAATCATCTTTTTCTCTAGTGGTTAATATTTTTCCTCATCTGTAAAGTGTTTCTGCTATTTGTCTGGAAGGTTATTGAAGTGACTTCTAATATAGGCTTTATCTTCTGTGGTGCAGAAAGAGATAAAAATACCCCATATTTTTCAGGTTTTCTGATCTTTATTTAGCCTGTGTTTTGTAAAACTTTATTTCACTTCAAAGAGTGCTCTGCTTACATAAGAACTGAAGTGAGCGGTTTTAAAGAACAGTTATTTCTGCAACAGATGAAGAGACCTAATGCTTTTCCTAGCGCGTCGGGCTGTGTGTTCAGTGCTGTGGAAGCGAATACTTGACTAAGAACTGCATTAAGTTTGTGTTAATCTTTGGGCTTTCACAAATGCAATATGTCATTTTTGTCTGTATTTCAGCAAGCAGATTTTAAAATAAATGTGTAAGTAAATGTTATGGTGCTGTTAAGATATAAAAGAATATGAATTTAACCAAATATTAAACAGAACTCTTTGTTTTGCTTTTTTCACATAATTGTAAGTGAAAACCAATTGTGTGGTCACTCCAAATAAAATTCAGACACACGTATTTTCATGTGAGAAACGTGATGGTTTTGCAGCCTCGCTCTCAAGTTGTACAGTCATTTCCTTCCCCCCGCAGATAACTCTGCAATTTCTATTCAGAACACTAGGCAACTTAAAGGATTAATTCTATTTTACTCAAAATCTCTGTCTTGACTATAAAGACAAAAATCAAACCCTATGGCTTCAAGCGACTATCAAATGTTTCAAGTTTCAATCTTGAAACACAAACAATCAAAGATGCCTTTTAGCTTTACAGCAGAGCTTCGCTGTACTATGAGGCTCAGCCATGGTCTGATTGATGTGCAGGGCTGTGAGATGGTGAGTTTGATGTAGGTGTAGTGCCTATTAGTTTTTTGGCATACTGCACAGATTTTTGCTTTCATCTCTAATACTGCTGGTGAAGGTGGCTGGATTGTTGTGCCCATGCTCCTGAGGGCTCAAATGCGGAAGCTGGAAGGAGAGGGTAGGGGTTGGCAGGCTGCCCTGGTGTCATGCAGGTGGACCAGATGAGGCCAAGCAGTGGGCTGCCTACATTAAAGGTGATCTTGAGGTTTGCTGAAGCTGCTTGTTATGAGTTTGAGCAGGTAAATGACTTCATGCATTTGCTTGTATGAAGACCGGCTTAGAACTACAAAACGTAGGGACACACTTGAAACAAACACTTTGCTCTGGGAGAAACGTGCTCAGAACAGTTGCATGAAGTGTAAATTACTTTGGGGAACTGGAGGATCCATAGGTGACTTTGAGTGTGGTTTTCTGTTAAGATTTGAGTTAAACCTGTTTAATTTTGTAATTCCTTTGACTCTTACTGCAAGCAGCCCAAGAGGGGAGTAACAACAATTTTCCTTGAAATGTGACAGTCTGAAATACTGAGATGTTAGTTGAAACGCATGAGGTTTGTGGGTATGACTCCTTTGCCACCTGCCTCATAAAGTGTTGTAAGAACTTAATTGCAAAAGTATTAACAGCTAAGAGCTGGAATTAAAACTTTGGGGAGGAAGGACAGCTCTGCCTGTAAGTCAGCTACATTCAATAAGCCATGATTGTTTTCTGTCGGTCTGGTTTCTGTCAGTATGAGCCCTGCTAATACAAATTCAGGTGTTTCTATTCAGACTCTGAACTTCATTAGCTGTGTTTCCATCATGGCACCTGTGGATGGTACTTTCAGCAGATGGCTAAAGCAAAACGTGTTTGAGATTTTAAGCGGTACGAAAAGAAAGAAATACAGCCAAGAACTGTAGCATGTGTTTCCTGAAATACCTGTGTCCCTGTGGAGGGACAGAGCTGGATCTGACAGAAGGATCTTCTGGCCTGCAGATTGTTTCTATGAACATGTGTATGCAAAAGGCTTTGTTGTTTGACTAGATCTGCCCTAACTCTCTTATTAAATGTAGTAAAAGTTGTTTGGTGGAAGCTTGTATTTATTCATGATGCTGGTTTCATCAAGAATCAAACATCTGAAAATCCTGAAGTATACAGGGACTTGCCCAACTTTACCTGCACCCTCTGAAGCTGGTGGTGCATGCAGGTAATTCTGTTTGCATTGGGTGTAACTGTGCTGCCAGATCGATTAGGGTTGTATGGCAGTGCTGTGAGACTTGGATAAAACAAGCTGCTTCAGGTTCTCAACTTAATGTTTTTATGCTTGTGTGCTTTGCATCTGAGAAGACCTGGTATGTCTTGCTTAAGCACTGGGTCCAAGTCCTCACTGCTGAGATGTGGAAGTAAGCCTCCTGTAGATCCTCTTCAGTAGTTAAAGTGGAGATCAGTGGGACCTCAAATGTAATGAAGGGCAATTGGGAAGCAGGAGCGTAAGGTAGGCTGTGATGGCATTGTGGGAATCAACATGACTATGGAGCTTATTTCCATGGGTAGAGGGAGGTGAGCAATAGAAATGCTGTTGGACATTGCTTAAAGAGACCAGGGTTAAGAGAGGGAAATGCAGTTTTTCTACTTGAGCACTGCTTCATTTGGCATCCTGGAAAAGTACTAAACATCACTTGGCAGTCTTAATTTTTAGTTAATAAAGCTGTTTATCTAAACTTTTCAGGGAAAAAAGTGCTTTAAAAGGGAAGATTTTATAAGCATATAAGAAAATACATTCTGTAAATCATTGCTGTGTATGAGCTTAAAATGCAACTGTGACAATGTTGTGATTTTTATGTGACTCTTAAATATCCCACCTTGCTCATGCACACTCCTACCTTTAACAGAAGTGGCTGACACCATCTCTTCTCTGTATTCTGACAATAATACAGTCTTATATGATGGCTACACTGGACTGTAACTGTCTTGGCTATGCCTGGCTGGTCCTGAGCACTGCCTGCTCATTCTCAAGGGCTAGAGAATTTTATGTGTAAGCACAAAGCATTTTAGGTGCAGCTGCAATTCAGGAGCTGGATGTTTGGCCTGGATAGACATAATTTGTGTCTCTGAATTGTTAACAGATTGCCCTAGTTGAAGCACTAAGTTTTCTTTGGAAGTAACCATGGAGCCTGGTGGTTTGACAGAACTCTTCAAGGCAGCCATGCCTTGCGTTAGGCTGGGGGATGAAGTAGCTGAGCAAATGAAGATTAGGAAAGGCACTAAGTGTCTGTCTTTAGATGTTGCTGTGCTCGTGGTGGTTTTGATGCGCTGTCAGCTGATGCAGTGCTCCTGCTGTTGCAGAGCAGGGTGAGGGAAGAGGGCAGGTGGGTACCTTCACCACCTGGCTCACGCTTCCTTGCACATAGGCTTTTGGCCATAGAACTGGGGAAAGCTCCTCCTCCCCTCCCCGTCCTTCCTCAAGTCTCCTTCTCCCTCTGATATGCTGTGCAAACAAATGTTAAAGCTGCCAGTTTCTCCCCAAACAGAACTCTTACTGTTTTGGTTAGTGGTGTTTTAACAGTTGACACTGTTATGAGAGGAAAATGCTTAATGAAAGGTCTCAAGAAAAAGAACAGACCTGGTGAGGAAGGGCTTCCTAAACTTTTACTGTTTTTTAAAAAAAAAAAAAAAAAAAAAACAACTGTAAAAGTCAACAACCAGCAAACCATGGAGCAGGAATACTGGAAAATGATTACAAGCCAATTTCCAAACCATAATTGGCACTTGGGTAACAAAAAGCAAGGTATCTTTTCAAAGACGTGAAAAGGAAAGGTGTGTCATCTCTTCATAATGGCAAAATAAAGCAAGTTCATAGTGATTGGGTGAAGATTTTAATAGTGTCTGATTTGAATGTTATGAATAACTAAGGTTTAGAAATACAGCCAGACAATGAAATTGATTATCCTGGATTTAGGACATGTAGAGTAATTATACAAATGGGCTCATATCGCCAGTGTAGTTATGAGCCAGGTTTTTATCCATTTTTAATATCAATATGGAATTAGCTGCTTCTATTTTCTACATAATTAGGGAGATTTCTCTGTAAATTTATGCAGTCAAATCCTTTCTTTCACTTGCCCCAAAAGCTCATGCACTGTGCTGTTTATATGCTCTTCAGGATCACAAGGTATTGCTCAAGACCAGGTTGGAAATGGAATAGGCAAAATTAACAGTGACAGAGAGAAATACTGGGGTTTTTTTGTTGCTTGTCCAGGACAAGACAGCTGTCCTTAATGAACCTTAGTGACTAATTTGCCAAACTTACTGAAGAATTATGTCCATGGTATGTTACATGATCCAATTAGCTCAGTTGCTCTCATTTCTTGAGAAAATTATAGTCTGACTAATTCCCTTGTTTTTCTTGAGGTTTTACAAGTAATTTAACATCTTGTAAAGATTAATGTCTCAGAAATGTCATTTTGTTCTTTGCTCCAATCTGATAACTGTTCTTTTCATTTTGTAGCAAGAGCGAATTAGTGAATTAGTGCACTAATCTGTCTTCCTAGATACAAATTTGCCTTTGAGCACTTTCTTTTGAAGCTGAAAGATTTTAACAGTAGTAAATATTACTGTTGAAGGAAACCAAATTCAATCGTATAATTTCTCCGCCTGCAGTACTCCATTGCACAAGTTATAAGGGGTTGTTCATTTGTCTGTTCCATTAACCCTGAAATGTTTCAGTGCAGACCCCATTGGATTTTGAAACTGAATAGGTCTTGCCAATCTGACACACTCTTGGATGCTCTTAACAGATTTTCATGATGCAGTAATCTTATTTCTTGGTTTGGGTTTTCCTTGTTTTCAGAGAAATCTAAAATGCCAAGAAGAATAAAACTCATACATGAACTGGCTTTAGTTATCCAAGACACAAATCATTCAAATGTTATTCACTGTCTTGAAATAATTTTGGTGACTATTTTGGTCTAGGCATTAACTTCAGATGCTTTAAAGTTTTTGTCATTCCTAATTTGTGAAATAATATTTCATTTTTTTAAATGCACGTTTTTGTGTATAAAATCTGACATTTGCCCCTTAAGACAATACTTATACATACACACATATACATGATGGCTTCCATTAAAGAGACCTGAATAATTGCTGAAAACCCTCAGTTTCTTTTTCTGTCATTTTACAAGGATGAAAACCTAAATAGAAAAAGAAGCAGATGTTGCCTAGGTAACTGCAGTCTTCACAGCTCTGATTCTAAATGATACTTGACCTTACTGTTGCTACATACTTATTTATACTTCTAATTGACTCTTAAAATTAGCATTTATGAGTTGGGCTTTTTGTGTTGGGTTTTTCTGTTTGTTTGGTTTTTACATTAAAGTTAGACTGATCTCTCTGCCTATGTCCTCTCCTCTTCATCTGGATGTCCGTATGCATATGCATCTAACTTTGCATGACAGGAGTGCTAATAAGACTGATGGGCTAAAGAAAGGTGTCTTCAAGTGTGCTGGTGGGGTGGAAGCATAGACATCATCACTTTAACTTTCTGGCTACCTCATACTAATGTATGCATTTATTATACATATGGTTTTGCTGGGGATTGTTAGTGAGAGAATTAAGCAGGTGCTTTTTAAAAAATAATCTTACTAAATACAAAATTAATCTAATTAAGCTTAGGAAATGGAATTATATTGATTGCATTTCCTCTTGGGATGAAGTTGCTCAGATCCATATCACTAACCCCCTTCTTGACTCTGCAAATCAGTAGTACATAAGAGTACTCATTTTTCATCTCGAGCACTAGCACTGTTTGCAATATAGCTGGAGAAAAAGCTATAAAGTTTATCAGCTGTGTGAGGTACAGGGAGCTAGAAGAAGGCTGAGCCGTTGGTAATAGCCAGGCAGCAAAGATCTGAAATGGAGCAAGTCTGAAACTTTCTGAATGAGGAAGAACACCTAACGCCCAGTCACTGGGCAGAGAGGATCGCTCTGTTTCTCCTGCTTGTGTCTTGCCGGTATTTCCTGGTCCTCTGCTGCATCACGAAAGATGCCATATGTGCATTAGCCTGTTGAAGAACTTGCAGGAGTATGAGGTGAGAGAAGTCGGTGCCCCTAGAAAGGGCTCAGTGCTCCAGTCTGGTGCATACATGCAACAGGCCGTGGGGTCTGGGAGGAGGGGGAAAAGCTCTGCCAGTGCTGCTGCTAAGGTTTTGTTTACTTGAGCTATTTCAGCCGAACTTTATTACCTCAGCAGAAATCTCACATTGAAAGTGAGCAGGCAAACACGTTTGGGGGAGAGTTTCACTGAAGTGAAAGTAAACGACTGCTACTGGGCTTTTCGCATTGCCACTGCTCAAATGCAAAGAGTAGGACAGCCTGCTAATACAGAGTGTGTGTATATATATATTTTTATAATCAATCAAGTGCTTAAGTTTTTATAATTTGAATATATAAATCATTCAGCAGAAGCTGTTATATTTATGCTTGAAATGTTGGTAATATATATTTTTATAATGTATGTTCCCTGGCTATTGCTGATTGAAGTGCACTAATCTCTTCTGTGTGATTCCTTTGGTTATATCCTGAAAGTAAATTGCCTATTTAGAACCACTCGGCTCAGCTTTGTCACCATCTAAAGAGTTTCCCATCACCTGTATTATGTCCATGTATGTCATAGCTAGTACTGAGAAAAAAGTCTATGACCTATTGCAGTCATGTGTCCCTATGAAACGTAGTGAATTTCAATAGCTACCAAATAGTGGAGGATCCACCAATGTGATTCTTCTCCCCCCACCCCCGCCCCCCGCAGCAGCACCGTGCTGTTCTGCCAGGAGACTAGGGCTACTATCTCTTGAGGTGCAATAGCTCTATAATGCCCCTGAAAATTTTCTCATTAAACATCTGTCTCTCCTCTAAAACGAAACTCTCAAAAATGACAGATCAGAGTTATTAGCTCTGCATTTTCGTGGTCTGTAGGTCAGGCAAAAACTTCAGTTTTTCCTTGTGCTCTCTTCACCCTAAGCAGTGTTATGGTGCCTGATGAATTCTGTGTAAGCAACGCTACTGCACTGTACTTCATTTACACTAATATAATGTAATAATATGAAGTAAAATTAAACTTACCACCTTGTACTCAGTATATAATATCTCCATTTAACTGATTATGAAAAAAATCATAATTTGGGGTGTTCCATGAAAACTGCTAAAGTAAAAAATAAAAAAAAGTCCCAACAGAACTGGGAGAATTACTATAATAGTTGGCAATTTTGCACAAGAGTAGCTTATGAAATGACTTCTCTAATGTTAAACTTAATACCCAGTTGATGTTCTGTGGTGATTATTTGGGAAGCTTTTCTTTTAATTGTAAACTAAATGGAATTTTGGTCTTACTAAAATGAGTGAGGAAACAAGATCCTCCCTTTTTCTTTCATGCCAAAAATAGCTCCACCCCTGTATCCTCAGGGACTTCTGCTTAAGAGCTCCTGTACATCAGGAGAAAGTAATGACATGGTAAAGAGCGAGGGAGATGAAGGGCTGGGACTGTACAGCTAGGTAAATTGATGACCTCATGGCACCTATCAGTGTCCAGAGCTCGTTTTCTTGGATGTCCCTCTCCCCAGTATCATGCCTTGATATTTCTAGGCATTCTTAAACCTGGGACCCCTGTATGTATGAGGAAATGCTTCTTTGCCTGCCAGTAGCAAGCACAAGGTGTAGTCTTACAAGCCTTTGGGTTCTAGACACCCCATACCAGAGGGACTCTGCTATCCATCTTCTCTTCCTATGGACGGTGCTCTGTGTAACATTAGCTTGACTCATGTGCCAATGAAGTGACTTACTATCGTAACTCTGGATTCTAGCCCTGTTGAGCAAGTGCATCTCCCTCAGCCAAGTAATATCTATTTATAACATGATGGTTCAATTTTCTCTTGGCCCAGAATTTCTTTTCTGTCTTCTCCAACCTATACCCAGTCTTTGCTGTATTGCGCATTATTTAAAGTCCTGTGGTTAATCAGTCTGAATCTAACCTTTAAAATCCATGGCTTCATTGCCATGAGAAGGGATAGGCATGTTAGTTCCAGTGAGGAGAAAGTAGTTATTTATTGGTCTGTCTCAAGTCTTGGTTGACTTGAGTCAACCAAGAAAGCAGAGTGAAAGCAGGGCTCTGGTTCTTCGAGATGTTGCTAGAAGCTTTGCAAACCATTCTCTGTTATGGGTGCTCTCCTTGCAGCAAGTAGGTGCTTTGTTATATCCTTTCCCAAGATAAGCTTTGGCCTTCCTGAGTATTCCTGCTATTTAAATGATGAGTTATTACTAATTTATGTAAATTTTATGCTATTTAAATAGCAAATGAAAAAACTTGTACCATGGTAAGATGGAACACTGAGGGCCTGTCTCTTTTTTTTTTCCTGTAATGATTTGTGCCTTTGTCATGCAAAAAGATTATCACTGTTCACTTTACTCCGCAAGACCCACAAGCTGAAAAAGTAATGCTGCAAATATCGTTCTGACTCAGCCAGTAGCCTGTGGTTTCATGTCCATTTTGAGCAGGTTAGTAGGTTTGTATGTTTCTTGCTGAGCTTTTGTTTTCAATTTCTCTGAGAAAGAAATGAACAAAAAATGAAATGAAGAATATCCTCCTCAAACCTCTCTTACCTCAGAGTAATTCTGTCCACCGCAGTGCCCCACCTGAATGTTCTCCCATGCTGCTAATGCGCTTTCAAGAGAAAGGTGATATGATGCTGTTGACACCAGAATGATACTCAGCGTGCAGAAATTCCAGTATTTTGCCACTTTGTCAATGTTTTCCATTCTTAATCTTACCAGAAACTTTCACCACCTCTGCTTCATTTTTGTGTAGGAGATGATAACACAAAGAGCCAACTTGCATAATGATTACCGTCATATGTGAATACTCTCTTATTTTGTTCTTTTAGCTTATTCTAAAGTACTTTTTAAAGGGGCTCTAAGACTCGATAAATAAGTCATAAAAACATCACAACACAAAAACTACCATGTTTGTATGTATCTATAAAAGGTGGCATTAAAAATAAGTTGTTGTCTGGTACTTATTTTTAATAAGTTATAAAGTATCAATTGCAACGAGATCTTCTAAGGCATTGTCACATTGCTGTTCCAGACTCCCTTTCTTTTCAGCTCCCTCCTACACATCTCAGTATTTTAAATCTCAAATCCTTGCAATAAGAGTTAACACTCTGATATGACTCTCTCGCTTCAAGGAAAAATAGACCATAGGCCATGAAAACTGGAAAATGACTGCAAAATGACTCAGTAGAAGAATACTATCAAAGATGAGTAAAGTACTAGTGCCAAAACTTGCATAAGTAGTCACTCTGAGATAATAGGAAGTTGTTATGGAAATTTTTCCGTTGTAGACAAGTCCAGAGCCAGCTGGCTCTCAGTCTGGTAGAACTGTAATGTAAACAGGTATGAGCCAGTGTATTAATAATAAGAAACAAAATCTTTCTGGTCTAATGGTCAAACTTCTAGCTCTCTAACTCCCCTGAGAAATTAAGGGGATGGTATGCTTCTGTATGCTACTTGGGGTGAGGGAAATAATGTTTCTGTTGTGGGGAAAATGGATAAATTTTTCCAAGCATATGACAGAGATATTAGGGTAAAGTCTTTTAATAACTTTTCTAGTTCCAGAGACAGTTTAAAAACAAACAAACAAAACCCAAAAAAACCCCACCAAACTATTTATTACTTGATGGATGGGAAAGTTGAAGATGAAAAAGGAAACGTTCAACCACTGTACCTCCGTATACAACAAGCGGTATTGTATGTCTCGGCACTTCATCTTAAAATAAAGGGTTTGCTAATATTTGCCTGTCTTCCTTCAGCAAATTTAGTATTTGTAAAACTCATGAAAGGTGGAAATAGTCATACAATTGCCATCTGGGAGCAGCACTGAAAGGAGGGGGAAGTAGCCATTTTGCCTCTAACTTTTAAACATTAGAGGCATGACTCACGTTATGGGCAATTACTTGGAAGAAAATAAAACTCCTTTGTACCTATTGTCTATTTTTTAAAAAGTCCTAATTGGCTAGTTGTTGCTTTTTTTTAACCCTCAATATCCCTCATGTCTCATTGGGATGGCCTATGATTAAGTCCTTACGCAGTCTAGTAGCCGTGTTCATGCAGAGTGTAACGAAGCTGGCTGTGAAGCTGGTATCTGTGATGCGAGTTACTGTGGTGAAGGCCTGGATTATCATAACAGAACATCATTTGCTAGTGTCCCGTAAATGTTAATGAGCTATGGTGAGTTTAGGCCAGGCTGTAGTAGAAGTGATGTGGAAACGAACCATGTCTTCATCTCTAATACCTTACTGTCATGATCTATTGATACTCCAAAACATACTCTGATTATGGTCACTTCTCATCTGTACCGCGGCCAGCTCTTCGTGTCTCCTCTGGTTTTCATGTCTGCTTTCTTGTCTATCTGAATGATGATGGTCTGTCTTATTGTTTTATCTCTGTGCCAGCCATGCTTTTCACATTAAATCATTTCCTTTGCCTTCTTGGTTGTTGGGTTCAGTCATCTGTTCTTCTACCTATCTCCTTTTGCTCTCTTTCCTCTGTCTCTTGGTGAAGCTGCCTTTGCACTATGTGGGACAAAACAAGCTGCCATTGTTTTTGCCATTGCTAGCTCGCTCTTGCTGCACTCTGGTAGCTCTGAGCTAGAGATTATTTACCTGGATGGTTAGTTTTACGTTTCCTTAGAAAAAATAGTTGAAAACTTAGAAGAATGTGACAAACTTCACAATTTCACCTTCTCAGTCTTTTTATTTAAAGTGGGCCTGGAAATCCATCTTCACAGGAGGCAGTGAAATGAAAATTATTCCTGCTCTAATCTTTTGCTGCTTTTTCTCCTGATTTTTGGACTGACTGTATTAATAGCCCAATAACTGGAGATTTCCCTGAAGAATCTACTAAAAGTGAGTGTCAAAACCTGAAACTCTAAGCCTTGCCTTAAAACTCTTTCTGCCTTCACTCTCTGTGATCCATATAAGAAGAGACCAAAGGTCTCTGAAGTTATTCGCCCTGAAGAAACTATTGATGGGGTTGTGGCTGCTGTTATAGGGTCCCTACAATGGACTTGTACTTTCCTCTGTGTTCTTAAAAGACATATTTCTACGTCTTTTGTTGTTGGCTTTCTTTTCCCTCAGTCCTTCATGAGTAGAGGGTGATGCCATCTGTATTCCATTGGGTATAGAAAACTGGGCCTGCCCTCAGTAGAGGATAGTGTCTATAGTGCATCTTCTACAGGTTAGGTGGCAGCTGGTTTGAGCCCTGCTGAGTCAGTAGATGCAAGTATGCACTGCTACTGACGGCACCAGCGAAGGCGTCTCTCCAAGTTGTTTCTCATTCTCTTTTGCAACTGAACCTGTGGCTATTGAAAAGCAGTGGATGTCAACACTCTAAGGGAAAAGCTTGCAGCTTTATAGGTGCATATATAAAGCTGTAACCTGTTGTCTCCTGAAACAGTTTTCAAACTAACTACAATGTTATTCTGGTCTTAATAGCTATTTTGACACAGGAATCTTCTTTAATTGTTTTGCCTTTAACTCTGATGAATTTCTTAAACAATTGATGCTGAAATATAATGACACTTTTGCTGCCTCAGATATCTTCAAGTGTCAGATTACTACAATCATCTGGAAAGGGTCAGGGTGCACCCTCTGATTAGTTAAACTTGATGGCTCAGAATGTTTTAGCAAATGAAGTTTTTCCTTTGGAAGGGAATGGAAATGCACTTAGGATTTTCATTAACTGTGACATCAGATGAGCGTTTAATGGTCAAGAGTTGGGAGGTGGAAAAAGATCATGTTATGCTTGTCATTGTCTGACAAATATTCCTTGCCAAACACTTCTCTGCTTCCTATCTAGAGTTATGAAGACAAACACAGAATACTTCTGTTGCTGAAAATAACCGGTGAAATACAATAAATTTGCACAGCTGAGCTGAACAAATGGTTCAGCAATTGTATCCCTTCCAACCATGCAGAAAAAACTGCTTTGGAAACATATTGGAAAAATGAGTCAAATCTATATAAAGAATTTGAAAAAAAAAAAAAGGGATTATAGCCTACAGACTTTTTTCTGAGACATGACTCACTGATGACCAGAAAGCTTAGTTCTATGCGGTGGTGCATTTTCCACCTTTGGATGTGAAGAATATTATACCTGTTTGGCATGGGTGATTTTTTTTTGTGGGCTTTATCTTGTGTGTTGTGGGTTTTTTTTGTTTGGGGTTTTTTTGGGGGAGGGGGGGGTTGGGTGCTAGTGTTGGAGGTTGGTGTCCCGTCGCTGCCGTGCCCCCCCCCAAAAGAAAAAAAAAAAACCACCACCACCTCTACAATAGTGCCTACTGGTGTCAATGAAAAGACTGACTTAAATAGGGCTGGATGTGGCCTTTGCTTTTTCCCCTGCTTGAGGAGAAAGCTGCCTGTGTCTACCATGCTTTGTACTTAACAAAATGAAAACATGAAAAAGTTACGTCAGGCTTCCATCAAGACAAAATTATTTTAAGGAACAGCTTTGGCTCAAACACCATAGCATTTAAAATAGACATAATCAATATTAATACTGTTTAAAAACAAACAAACAAAAATCAGTTCACGTGTAATCTACCATAATATTGTATGGTTTAGCTTATAATTTTAGGTGCTTTTCAAGTTTTAAACACTTTCCAAGTAATTGGTCTGTGGCAAGGCAAGAGTATGACAAACTGTAAAATGGCTTGATGTTAAATGTATATAAAATTATTAGGAGTAACTTGAAAAAATAATTCATAAATGAAAATAGAATGTGGATGGTTTTAACTTCAGAATCAACCTTTTCAGTCATACAGTACTGGAAAAAATCTGACATAATATTTCACCCTGTTTTGTAATAAGGCTCTCATTTATTCAAGTGAAGAATCATAAATGATGATGAATTATCTATTCATGGAGCTGAAGAAGGAAGGATCTTGGGGGATTAATTAGTAATTAAAGTTAACCTGTGTTGCCTAAATAAGATGAATTTATTCTAAGTGATTTTCTGCTCTGTTGGGATTTTCTTTAAGGAGCTAGGACTCTAATATCAGCAAATATCACTCGCTGTTATGCCTGGATATCTGTCTCGATGTCTGGTCTGGATATGCAATATTCCATGCATCTCACTGGAAAATTATTCTTCCTTTTCTGGTTCAAATGCACTTTTTCTACTGTGTCTCACTGTGAAATTAATTGGTAACCACAAACTATTATACAGGGCTATTACCAAGTGACTTTTTCAATTAAGTCAGATACAGCTGAGGCATTTGAAACACCATTTCTTCCTTACACTTTTGATTGTGAAGAAATAGACTTTCTGTAGCTGTAGTCTTAGAGGATTTCAACATGGATGTATATCTTTGGCATTGTAAGGATACGTAAATGCATATATTAAAAAACAACAGCAACAAAACCCAAACCAATCAAACAAAACAACCTGATACCAAACCAAACAGCAAAATAATAAACTCTGAAGGCTTGAGCAGAGTTTCTGCACCTTAGCAAGGTAATCCTGGGAGAGTTTAGTTTATTAAAAGCAAGAGAGGCAAACTTTAGGGTTAGCTTTTGCAAATCTTATCTTTCAAATTATTTCTTTGGTTCAAAAAGTAGCTTGTTACATGAGGTTTTTTCTATTTTGCTTACTTGATTTACATTCCAGCTTCAATGGTCCTCTTGATTCAGTGTTTTCTGCATGAGAATGATCTGGCCTTTGCCCCTTACTCAGTTTTGTGCGTGCATGTGAACAGCAGTTAACCTTGGTTAAGTTATAAAACTTCCCTCCTTTGAAAAGGTAGGTATAGACAGTAACTTCTCGTAGATGGTATCCCATTGAAATAGGAAGCATCAAACATAAAGAATAATTTATGTACCAGGTAGGCAGAGCAAGTCTTATGTCCTCAGATAACTTTCTCCTGCTAGTCCAATAACAGTGGTGTATCTGAGGAAAGGCTAATGCAGGCAAGCAGGTCTTGCTCACAGATCTGCAACTAGTTGGATTATTCCAGTCCCTTCACAGGGAGCTGTAGAATAGCAGGTTGATTGCAGGAAGAATTTTGTACCATTCTCATTCAAGTTTTAAATTTGATATGGAAAAGACTATAATCACTGTTTTCACTCTCTAGCTCTTGTGTGCGTGTATGGTTTTAAGTTTTTTGTGTTTTTTGTTTTTTTTTAATTCAGTCCCGTGTTGTCCCCCCCCCCAAACAAAGACAGTAACACAATGTTCTGGGTTCAGAATTTAGGTGCAAACCATTCTTTCTCCCTTTTTAGGGCTATACGCTATAACCTGTTTAGCGCGGTTCTACAGCTGTAACGGTGAGAGGCAGGCAGTTCATTTCTGATAAGAAAACAGTCTTCATGAGGGGAAAAAAACTTGTGAAAACTAGCAAAAATAATTGCTAGAATGGTTTTTAAACTCAAACTAGGAATCTTTGAAAACCAAACTTATCAAGCAATCAGGATGCTGTGAATATGACTTACTAGTAGATTCCCACAGCAGCAGTTGAGGAGAGGTAAGGTCCCACAGATGTGGAATGAGGTGAGATTAATAGGAACTCTGGATCAACTGAGATTTAGTTTCTGTATGCAAACAGGGTTTATAATCACTATTTGCGGTTTTACAGCCTATATGTTTGTGAGCTGAAAAATTGCCAAAAATTGAATGTTTCACCTTGGCTTCGCTTTGTGTTTCCCTCTTTTTCTGTTTCCACTCAGTTGCATTCACTTCCCATGACTCTATCATACCTTCTTAGCCACATCTAGCCCTCGGCAAACTCTAGTTTTGCATGTGTTGTTTTTCATTGCATTTGTTACTTTAAATTCCTTTCTTCACATTCTATTTCTCCTATATGCTTGTACTGGGAGCATTTAAATTATCTGCTGTTCTGTCTGTGATGCCTAGCACAATATAGTCCCATTTGTGGTCGATGCCTAGCCATGTTTAGAATAGAAATGAAGACTAATAGTAAAGGGGCAGCAAAATGTAGTTTCACTTGAATAGAAGAATACCTTAAAGAGAACTGCAGAGACAATGTAGTTAAGGTGATGTGAGAAGGGAAGAATGTGTTAAAATGTATTTCTTTACCATGCTGGCTTCAATCATCCTCTCTCCCTTCAAACAGAATACACTGAACTCTTCCAAAATAATTTTACTTGTCTCTTTTTTAGTTATAAATTTTTTTAAACTATTTTCTAGCTGTGCTTTATCAGAGAAATTTTTTCTTATGAGCTTTCTAGTTTTCCAATAGCATTTTTTGTTGTTTTCCTGAGAACATATTTTTTTATTTAAATTTGTGTAGTAGTGTACAAATGTTTTAATTGAAACTACAAAAATAAAATCTCCCAGTGGATTACTGCTTTTCAGTTTTGGACTTTGCCCTGACATAACTGCAGATTATTTGTACTTTCGGTGGTGGAAGTTTTGTTTCTGTTCTTCTACCCCAACCGTGCAGCGTTTCACGCATCTTCAAGGTTGCACTTCTAAAACATTCAACCTGGAGAAAATCTGCTAAGAGCAAGGGCAACTTCAGGTGTGAGCAAAACAAACAGGCACACAGAATAGGAGATGCTCACAGGTGTACGTACGCTTTGCCTGTGTTACTTGCTATTTTAAACAGCAGTGGCCTCAGTTATTCAGGGCAGCATTTGCTGAGTGATAGTGTTGGTCTGTTCCAGCGGCACTGATCTCGATTCTTTTATAATTCAATGCTTTGGAGGGAAGGAGAGGGGGGATAGTTGATTAGACAATGAATATGCCCTATTTCTTTTTCTTTTTTTATCCCCCTCTCTAAAGGGGGAACTGCAAAAGGAAGCACAACAATAGATAAGGAAGACAGCCAGCTGGCCTTCACCAGTGCTCCAGAAAAATTCAGCCTGGCCTTGAAGCCTGAAATAACCTGCCTGCCTGTTACCATTAGACTGGAACTCAAATGTGCATATTTATATTAAAAGTAGGTCAAGACCACAACGAAGACAAAAGAAAGCAGCTCTGCTGATTCTGTAAATCTATTGAACAGGCTTACATTTCTGCTCAAATAATTTTGGAACTTTTAATCATGTATTGATATTCTGAGATTTGTCGCTGAATTTTTGCCTTGCTCCTTCTATTGTTTCTGCCATCACCCATGGAATCCCAGATCATCGTGCAGACACCTCCCTGGGAACAGACATAAAGTTGCAGAGCTAAAGTCTCCTCATGCAGGTGACATTCCTCAAGGGCCATTTCAGCATGCTTTACGTTTGACTCCTCAGTGTGATACAAGTTAAGCTTTTCAGACTAGACAGCTGAAACCCAGATTTCTTCTACTCTTGACGCTTCTCCTGTCTTTTTAAGGGTCAAGCTACTTCACTGTGGAACCTCTACTTGCTTGGTCCATCTTGTTTTCCATTTGGAGATTATACCATAAGTTGTTATGATACAGAGATATGGGTGTGTTGTTCTTACCTCATTGGCAGCAAAACATTGACCCTGTACTGAGCAGAGTACGTACCACTGACTATATTGCATTTTTAGGGTAGAATTACAAGGCAGAATTTCTCATCTTGGTGTCTTTCAAGGCATCTTTTTTTAACAACAATCATACTACTTTTCTCTATGTGAGTGGACACTTTTTTTGGACTGTAGAATACACCCAAAGGGGTTGTCAACTGGTGTTTCTCTTTCTTACTTTGGGATCATTTCGTGTAATATTAGCACTGTGGTATTGTTTGCCAACTAAGTCGTTGTTGGTAAGTCTTTCTTTTCAGAGGTGACTGTATTGACACAACTTCTGTTGTTTAATAGGTTGTCTTCAGAGAATATTCAAAGCTGGTGTGGGAAAATATAACTGCAAATGTGACTGGGGTGTTAACACTTCTGCTGGGGGCCAATCTGAAGCTATTGATCTTGAAAAGACTACCGTAGCCCTGATTTCCCTTTTTTTTTTTTTTTTCTTCCTGCAGACATAAACTGAAGCATCATTTCTGTACACATTTTATTATGGTTGTTTTATAAAGACAGAAAAATGCCTTCACAGTGGCAGACCTTGTTGTTGCTGTGGTAAAACATAGGAAAATTCTAAGGCCAAAACTCTCCTTCCTTTTTGTTTCAACAGTGCTGCAGTGCCCCGAGTGGGGGAAGCACCTGCTGTCACCGGAGCAATTTTTTTTCTATAATATCTGTTACAATTTCATTTTATCAGACTATTTTAGTTGTAGCTTATCCGATGGGGAGAATAGAGATACCAAATGCATATGTTCTCTCAGTAGCTCAATTGTAAAGTAAAATAAAATATTTCTGAACTTTACTAAGCTTTCTTCAGCCTTTTTTATACTGTTGAAATTACTGTTTCATATTTTCAGCTTGTGCATGTTAGTAAGCCTTTACAGCAAGTCCCACTACTTGTTATATCAGTGGATTAATAAAGGTTGTGATAGAATCATGATCTTGTACTAGGAGATGTGCAAACATGTTTATTGAATTAAAAAGAAAATAAATAAAGGCTGTATATCTTCTATCACACTAAACTGGTTCCAAGGGCTGAGGTTTTGCTTGTGTCTGGAAATATACCAAAGAAACCTTCTCAGTAATTATTCTGGAATAGTTATTTTGGTCTCAACCAAAACAGTTATTCTGGGATAACTATTCTGATAAAATTCCAAGTGTAGACAAGTGTTAATAAACACAAGTCTGTCATTTTGTTCACACAAGATACACTTCCACAATAAGCGTTCTGTTTGCCTTTTCGGCTGGCTTTGTTCCATGTGTCGTTATCGGTGTCATCCAAAAAGGCTTTTTGTACTTAATTTGCCATGGCCTTGAAGAGATCTGTCAGACAAAGGTTATAAAAGATTTCATCAATTTTTGGAAGGAAAAAGACTTAAATCTTAATAGTGAAACTAAAACCAAAACAAACAAAAAAACCTGAACATAAACCAGTTCAGTGACAACTTCATTCCTGTTAGAGTCCAGGTATGCTGTAAAAATTAAAGAAGCATCTGTAATTTAACTACTATGTATAAAAATGGTTCTGGAAGGAAGGATTTTCTCCAACTTCCGTGATCACATAATGACAGCAGATGGTTGAGAGGGTTTTTTAAAATCTCTCTTGCAACAAAAAACAGTCATCTCTTACTTCTGCGACTAATTTTTCAGTGTCATGTGTATTATTTCAAATTGTGGAGAATAGAACCTTTTGTTATTTTTCTCAGTTTTTACTTAATTGGCTTTTCCTTACATGCAGTGTATATTTTCCCCTTCTGAATTGTTTCCTAGAATACGGTGTTTTCTAACTGCTGTCTTTCTATCCTAACAGCGCTGCCGTAGGAGGAAAGCCAGATGTGTTCCTCATTAACAGACAAGGGGAGAGAAAGCTCTCATTTTCATGAAAATATTTTCTTTCTAGCATTTTTTTTCTGTTCTTCTTTCTTCCCTCTTTCTGTGTGTCATCGCTGAGGTGCTTGGCACTGCTCTGATGTAGATGAGTGGTGTAGCTGTTGTCTCTGTCTTTCCACACTTGAGCTTACTTGTTTTTTTCCTTTTCATCTTCCTCACTCTTTGTGAGATACCCCAAAAGGACTGAGAGCAACAATTGGACAGTAGTTAGGATCCTTTCTTCCCTTTCTATGCTGCTTTGTCCTTTCCTACCCCAGCCTTTCCCTGTGACTTCATTTAGAATATGTGGACAAAAGCTTCACTCGCAGTGAAAATGGGCAACTAAATTTTTATGACATAAAACAACTTTCAGAAGCTGCTCAATTTCTGCCCTGTTCAGAAAGGAGGTGCTGCGGGTGCTACTGCCATGACCTGGCAAATGAACTTCTCCCCCCGCCCATGTTTTTCTTTGCAAAACAAAGACTGTGAAAGAGGATTCATCTACTTTCCTTAAGAACATTGGGTAGTAGGTCTAAGGGAGAGAGAAGAGCTAGTTAAGCTAGCCCAACAGTATTGGCAGCAGGACAGCTGCATGACCAAACCTAGGACAGAAATAAGGGGTTTTTTGGATACCAGAGGAATAAGACTTAGGTTTCCAGTGGGAGAGATGGTGCAGGAAATGATCTGAAAGTTGGAGCTTGCAAGTCTTGTGGCACGCAGAGGAGAGCCGTGAGGGGTTGCTGGTTGTAGGCTGTGGTGTGGGAAATGAAGTGTGTGTAGTTAGACTAGCTTTGAACTAGTGACGTGGGGATATTAGATCTGGGTATATATTTGTTTCTTGGATAATGATCCATGTTTTCCACATACTTGGTTGCATTTGCCAGTGTCCTACACAGTAGGATCCAGGGAAAAAAAACCCTGAAGTTTCTTCTTTGTTAGCATAAAAACTGGATTTTATGAATAAAAGGTGTCTACTTTACTCTGAACGTGGCTTTTTTGTTGATTTCTAGGTAGAAGACACTCTCCTTCACCCTGCCTTCAAGCTGTAGGCAGACTGTGTCCACTTAATTCTTTCCTGACAAAAATAAAAACACAGTATTTTTCTTTTTAAACACATTTGTGCAAAATCCGAAGTGCCAAGAACCCTTCAACCCATCCTCTCTATCCTCCACACTTCTGAAGATTGGCGGGCTGCGTTCATGCTTTGCTAAGGCTGCAGTCACTTTGTCACATCCATCTCTGTTACTTGGCACAGGCTTAGGGTGACGCACATCAGACGGGCATGTCCCTGATTCTGTTCCTGCAACTGGTTCTCCTTGATGTGCAACTCTGCTCAGTGGGTGCAGGGACTCACCTGTGTGAGTCCAGTGGTAGTTTGAGGACCTATGAGGGCTGGTGGCAGTGGTACTGTTAAACTACTGATTTATTTATTTACTTACTTATTTGTAACTTGGGTGCTCAATAAGGGAAAGGGAGTCTACATGTCGTATTAATGCTTTGCACAAATGCAAATTAAATCATGAATGTTATCTTTCCCCCATTATGAAAATGAGTTCTTACCCGTCGTGGCTGGTACAGTTCTCCCTGCCGTTTCTCCAGTGATGCTCTAGCAAATTCAGTGTGTGTTTCTGGGTGTGCTTTGCTTAGCCTAGTGTTTGCTCTGGCATGATGGGAACTTTTCTCAGGGAGATGAACAATATCCTCATAAACAGCAGGGAGCATTGTGATAAATCAACAAGAGCACATTTACCGGATCTGCTAAGCTCTTCAGTGCAGACTGTTTCTGGATCCCCTGATGCCTAGAGCTAGTAGGAGCTCTCATTTTATCTCCATTTTACTTTGAACACTTGTCACTCTGCCTGCTGCTCCTTCAAAGCTATTGCTTTTCAAGAAGGAGAGAAGGTCGTTTGAAAACAACAGTGCTTCTAGATTAACACTCTCTTCTTTCTGACAAGAGCTGAGTCTAAGGACCTCAGAATTGGGCTGTGAGCAGAGGCAAGCATGAAGTGAAAATTCACTCTTCTTAAATAAAACCTTTCAGACATTTTCCAAACTGTGAATGTGTCACAGGAGTTGCCAGCCTAAATATGACCGTGTTTCATTTTAAACACAATCAAATAAAAGCTTTTCCTGATCTTGGACAACACATGATTTTTTTTTTTAACTTAGTTTAAAGGGAAAAAAAAAAAAACCCACAAACTTGGCAATCACGACAACAGAAAAAGCTCCAGAATCTTCGTTATTCAAGATAAATGTATGGATTTACTAAAACAGGGGAGGTTGGCAAAGCTGAATTCCAATCAAGACAGCAATCATAGTATACAGAGAGATCTGTTCAGGAAGCTGATTAGTCAATCAAAATGCAAATAATTTGCAATTTGCATAATATCTTGAAGTATTTGGTTTATGGATACTTTTAGCAGAGTTCCCCTAAAACATTCACTGTGTTTGCATTTGAAAGCGTGTGGTTTGTAGAAGGATTAGTGAACCAAAGCGGTGTGACGTGACTTGTCTGGTAGAGGGCAAGCTGTTTCTTTGAGCCTTTGTGTAGCCTCTGTGTGGATACAACTTTTTAGCTCACAGGTCTGTGCCTGTTTTCTCCCATAAAATTGTGTTCACTGTACTCGGAGTCCTTGGCTCGCAGCTCTCCTGTGAGACCTCAGCAGACCCAACTGGGTTTTGTTTCATTAGAGAAATCTGTTTGGGTCCTGTGAGTGGGCCTATGGGAATAAATGACTTTATTTTCCTCCCCCCTCACCACTCCTATATCTGTTGTGGGGTGAAGAAAAAGAAATTGAAGGCAGTCACTCAAAACAGATTTGAAACAATCTATTTTTGTGTCCTGAGCTGGTATAAAAAAAACAGTTTTCACAACATGTGGAACAACTTACGCTGGTCCATTTGCAAGAAAAGACAACCAAGATCTATGTTCGTAGTTCTGGAGGAACAGGCTGCTCTTTCGTGTAATAATCCAGTAGTGAAGGTACCTGCCCGGCAAGTGGGAGACTTGAAATCATGTACTTCCACCGCCCAGGAGGATTCCCTAACCTCCTGTTAGACCTGTCCTATCTTGTATAAAAGAATTAAATAGCTTATGAGAGAGAACAAGAGAAGAATAGCTTTACAGCCTGCCAGCAAGGATGCGCTCTCAAAGCAGCACACTGGGTTTTTTACCCTCTGCTCTTGTGATTTCCCCCCTCCACCTTCTTTACAGACCTTGGCTTGCATACAGAAAAAACATCTCTCGTTAGACTACATTGTGTATGTTTGGGGAAGGTAAGCAAGCATAAAGGCAAAGCATTGATACTGAAAGGAGACTTTGCCAGGACACCTTACTGCATCGCTGTGGTCAGGGCATTTCCAGGATAGGGAGGATGCGGGACCGAATCTAGTCAAGCAGAGGAAGAAACTGAACTCATACTTCTGTCAATATGCGTGACTGCCTCAGTCGAGGGACTTTCAGGTACCTGGGGGTAGCACTACTACTAGTGGCCTCTCAGAAAGAGGAACTCCATGTCTCTGGGAAACTTGCCACTGGCAGTGATCAGTGCAAAAGTACAGTGAGCAAGGACTGTCTGCTCAAAATTGATCAATACTTATTTGTGTGTGGAGCAAATAAATTGATCATGTGAATATAGCAGTACCATCATAATCCTTATATGTTTTTCCCCGCTTGCTTTATCTCACTGAATTAGGTGCAGTTTGGCCCTACGTTTCCCTCACAAGGGTTGCGACTGTATGAGATGGGCACTTCCCTGTGACTCTGAAAGGGTTTTTTCCCTGTGCCTGAAAGCCAGGGCTGTCCACAAAGCCCATTCGTTTGCCTCTTGTTCTGGGGGCCTGGTTTGTGCATCTCTGCAGCAGGCTTGTGGCAAGAGACTGGGTTTATTGAGCAACGTGGACTGGATTGAGGCCGTTATTTAACTTTCTAAGGCTTTTTGTTGTTGTTGTTTTGTTTTGGGGTTTTTTGGGTTTTTTTCGAAACTTGAGTTTAACTTTTTTAGTGGGCAGTGTATCAGTAATTGTAATACATGAGACTAGTTACCTCCTGTGTTTTTTGTGCTTTGGAGCACGTATGTTGGAAGTTAATAAAGAATAAAACTTCCCTGCCTAAGATGACAGACACTTAACCCGGTCAGCCTGTCTCCAAGGGGCCCTATCTGCTGTTGAATGCTCTCCCAAGCCCCGTGCACAGGCACCAAATGCCGTCCTTTATATCTGCGGTATTACTCACTAGGCAATGATTTAAACTATACATAAGTGCATATGTATATAAAATAGAAGCAAAACATGAAAAATTGTAATAGAGACAATAAATTTCTTCTTAAAAAATACCTTTAACATTAGCTAATTCCAGCCCTTTCAGGAGTGCCAGCTTTTCTTTATTCCATCCCAGTGTACAGATTACTGCTTGAAGGCTTTTGAAAATTGACTCTCTGGTGGTTCATTCATTATGTTGTCTCCTTTCTTACTAATAGGCAGTTTCCGAAATGCTGAGCAGCACTGCCAGTAAAATACCTGGAATCCTTGCCTGCTTATACTGGAGAGAGAACATAGAAT